>NC_051183.1:137185954-137254953 GCF_013339695.2 Rhipicephalus sanguineus | reverse complement strand
CCCTGCGTTCGTACATACCACGTAATATGTTTTATTCAACATACGTTGACGATTTACAAATAGGTTTTAAATCTCGTAATCCCTCATCATGCGGGCGACAGGTTCAGCTCTGTGTCAACAAGGTCTGGAAATGGGCAGACGAGAACGGTTTCCGTCTGAATCCGCAAAAGAGCTCCTGCGTTCTGTTCTCTAGGAAGAGAGGCCTCCACCCCGATCCCCATATAGAGTTGCAGGGTCAGCTTGTAGCTGTTAAAGAACAGAAATTTTTAGGCATAATTCTAGACACGAAGCTCACGTTTGTACCACACATTAAGTACATTAAGGAGAAGTGCATGAAGACAATGAACATCCTAAAGGTGCTGTCCCGCACAACTTGGGGCAGCGACAGAAAATGTCTTATGAGCCTCTATAAAAGCCTGATACGCACGCGTCTAGACTATGGGGCGGTAGCTTTCCAGTCTGCAACACCAACCACCTTGAAAATGCTGGACTCTGTCCACCATTTAGGCATTCGCCTTTCTACGCGTGCCTTTCGAACAAGCCCCGTGGAAAGCCTTTACGCGGAATCGGACGAATGGTCGCTAAATATACAAAGGTCATACCTATCTTTTACGTATTTTTGAAGATAAATGTAAGCACGGACCATCCCGCACATCATGTCGTAAATGACATGTCCAACTGCCAGCTCTTTCAAAACCGACCCACTGTGAAAAAGCCCTTCTCGCTACATGTGCGAGCACTAGCTGAGGAAACAGGCGTCCCATTACTCGATCACCGCTTAAAGGCCCCATCTTCACACGCCCAGCCATGGAAATGGGAGGTTATAGACTGTGACACATCTTTCGTAGTTATCGCAAAGCATGCCCCACCTCTACATATACAGATGTACTTCCGTGAAGTGACACACTAATACACCTGTCCCGAATTTTTCACTGACGTGTCCAAGTCTCACGCAGGTGTGTCCTACGCAGCGATAGGCCCATCATATATATATATATATATATATATATATATATATATATATATATTATATATATATATATATATATATATATATATATATATATATATATATATATATATATGTATATATATATATAATGCTTAACAATGGTGGAGACGTGGCTAAGGACTACGTATTATTTGCAGCGTGTTCTGCCTATTGTTTAGGTGCTTATTGATAAAACAGTAGCTTGTCATTACAATGTGAACATGTATGAAATGGCACGAAGTGTTTAAAACCAATTCAGAGAATAATTTTACGAATGACAGAAATTTCAGCTTGTTTATAGGAATTCGTTGTAGGATGAAGGCATGCAGACGTGAAAGAGAAAAGACACAGACAAGCCAAACGCTAGCGTTTGAGCTGTCCGCATCTCTTCTCTTTCCGTGTTGCATGGCTTACTTTCTTCTAGAAGAAACATTTTTTGGTGTTTTACGCGAGCGGCAATTGTTATGAGACTCATCTATATAAACATTGAGTAGTATTTTATTTCCCCTAGAGGTATCGAGTGCACCACTGTAAAGTTGCTACAAAATCTTGTTGCGGCTGTCATGCATCCACCACTCTGTTCCTGTTCCTGAGTAAACCTGGTGGAAGCGCCTTCTTGAGTAAAAAGAGGTAGCGGCACCAACTTTCGTCGATTGTCAGATAAAAATCCTAATGGTGTTGCTCTGATTTGAAAATCTTTTGAAATTCTTGATCAATCTCTATAAAACTTGTATAGTTTATTTGTATTTGTACGCTGCTTTTGAAAATGCAAATATTTTTTTACTAGTATATGTCGCGTTAATTAAGTATATCAAAGATTTCATGTGCCAGGTTAGGCCTGCACGAGTTACAAACCTGAACGAGTTACAAAGTAAGCATATCACAATAATATGAAATGGGAACTGTATGCAACATAACCAGAATGCATGTTCTAAACCCACTTAACAATAGTTATATTATGCTGAACATTGACGAGTAAGTGTATGTCTAGCTGGTGATTCGCTCACGAGAGTTCAATATTATGTAACTTTTAACTCATCGTCATCATCATCATCATCAGCCATGCTACGCCCACTGCAGGGCAAAGGCCTCTCCCATGTTCCGCCAATCAACCCGGTCCTGTGCTTTCTGCTGCCACGTTATACCTACAAACTTCTTAATCTCATCTACCCACCTAATTTTCTGTCTCCCCCTCACGCGTTTGCCATTTCTTGGAATCCTCTCAGTTACCCTTAATGACCACCGGTTATCCTGCCGACGTGCTACGTTCCCGGCCCACATCCATTTCTTCTTCTTGATTTCAACTATGATATCCTTAACCCCCGTTTGTTCCCTGACCCACTCTGTTCTCTTCCTGTCTCTTAAGGTTACACCTATCATTTCCCTTTCCATCGCTCGCTGCGTCGTCCTCAATTTAAGTTGAACCCTCTTTGTAAGGCTCCAGGTTTCTGCTCCGTAGGTAAGTACCGGTAAGATGCAGCTGTTATATACCTTCCTCTTGAGGGATAGTGGTAGACTACCATTCATGATTTGATAATGCTTGCCGAATGAGCCCCATCCCATCCTTATTCTTCTAGTTATTTCACTCTCATGGTTCGGCTCCGCGGTTACTATCTGTCCTAAGTAGACGTACTCCTTTACAACTTCCAGTGTCTCGCCACCTATTGCAAAGCGCTGTTCTCTGCCAAGATTTTTCCACATTACCTTAGTTTTATGCATATTAATTTTCAGACCTACTCTTCTACTTTCCGTATCCAGTTCAGTAATCATGAGCTGTAATTCGTCTCCCGCGTTACTCATCAATGCAATGTCATCCGCGAATCGCAGGTTACTGAGATACTCTACATTAACTCTTATCCCTAATTCTTCCCAATCTAGGGCCCTGAAAACCTCCTCTAAACGCGCGGTGAAGAGCATTGGAGAGATCGTGTCTCCCTGCCGTACGCCCTTCTTTAGTGGGATCATTTCGCTTTCTTTATGGAGGACTATAGTGGCTGTGGATGCGCTGTAGATTTCTTCCATTATGTTTATATAGGCTTCGTCGATGCCCTGATTCCGCAGTGCCTGCATGAGTGCTGATGTCTCCACCGAATCAAATGCCTTCTCGTAATCTATGAAGGCTATGTATAGGGGTTGGTTGTATTCCGCGCATTTCTTTATAACCTGATTGATAGTATGGATATGGTCTATTGTTGAGAAGCCTGTACGAAATCCTGCCTGGTCCCTTGGTTGATTAAACTCTCATGTCCTATTAATTCTGTTAGCAATTACTTTTGTGAATAGCTTGTAGACAAAGGACCTGTAATTTTTCAGGTCTTTGACGTCCCCTTTCTTATGGATCAAGATGATGTTAGCATTCTTCCAAGATTCTGGTATCCTCCCCGTCGAAAGGCACTTCGTATACAGGGTGGCCAGTTTTTCTAACATAATCTCTCCTCCGTCTTTCAACAAGTCTGATGTTACCTGATCCTCACCAGTGGCTTTGCCTCTTTGCATTCCCTTTAGGGCTTCCTTTACTTCTGCTGTCAATACTGGGGGGATGTCAGATTCCTCTGGGATATTACTGCTTCTTACGTTATCATCGTGACTGTCTCGGCTGCTGTACAGATCTCTGTAATACTCTTCCGCTACCTCAACTATTCTATCCATATTGGTTGTGACCTTGCCTTCCTTGTCCCTTAATGCATACATCTGATTTTTGCCTATGCACAGTTTTGTCTTCGTAGCTTTGAGGTTTCTTCCTTTGTTTAGAGCGTGCTCAATTCTCTTCATATTATACTTTCTTATGTCGGCTACTTTACGCCATTTGATTAACTTTGAAAGCTGCGCCAGCTCTATTTTGTCTTTTAACTCAAACGGGTTTAAAACGCGGGTTCGTATGTGGGCTAGTGGGTTCATGAACATTATGCCAGAACAGCGCAGTAAACTCCTTTGAAATTATTACATACAGTTTTTATCCCCTAATTATAGCGATATGTCGATTTACTTTGTAACTCTCCAAGTTTGGAAAGGCTTGCTCATCAAGACACATGAAATTTTTATGTGTTAAAACTGCGTTTTCTTCCAGATAATTGCATATTTGAAATCGCCACATAAGTAAACCTAAACTCAGCATGTTTCATCAATATCGACGAAGAAGAAAAATAAACGCATTATTTGTTGCAGAGTGTCTTATTGAGTACAACGAAGTCGTCACACTGACTCTTGCCAGGGGAGTCATATACACCACTGTCCTTGAGGACGACGGAGTCAAAGGAACGCTCGAGTGGGGGTCAGCGTTACCATGGCAAAGGGGTCACCCTGACTACCTAGAGGTACTAGCGGAAAATAAAAGGTAGTCGCGTAGACTCCTGCGTTGGGAGTAATTCATACTCTCTCTGCTTGTGAAGAAGGGAGTCGTTGGTCTGAAGAACGAAGGGAGTCGTTTGACACCCCACAAGGTCATCATATGTGTAGCAAGGCGATTACCATCCAAAGGTAGTCGTACAGACACCCTTTTACAGCGAAAGCTGTTATGAGGTCACTTCAGCGGCAGTTTTTGGCGCCGTAGTTGTCCGCCGCCGCCGCGGTGTCCGTAACCAGTATCGCTCGAAATAAGAAAAAAAAACGAAATAAGAAAAAAAATTCCAGAATGGAACGAGGATCGAACCTGGGCCCTCTGCGTGGGAGCACAGTATTCAACCTCTGAGCCATGCCGGTTTTTTTTTCTTTATTGCCTGCTTTTGACAAGAAACAAAAAAAAAAACAAAACAAGAAGAAACGCTATTTACAATACAAACACTGGTTGCGTAAAAGGGAGAGGGATCGACAGGAAAAAAAAGGAAAGGCCATACTGGGACTAATGAGGACGCTCTAAATCTCCTTCATTTGCAAAAGAAGCTCTACACGATCTAACCAATCAGGAACATCTTCAAGAAGTTTTTGTTCTTTCAACAAAACGGGTTACGCTTTCTTTGAAGTATTGACGCGCCGGACGGGCGTCCACATCAGCGTGCCGTATGGCCATCCTGCACTTCCATATGCTGTGAAGTGTAATCAACATTATCAGATCATAAGGTGTCCCGTCATCACTTTCAACAGAGAGATATCGTCTGAGCCATGCCGGTGCTTGAAACTGCTTTGCAAAAAGGTCCTATACAGGCTTCATGTCGGCAAGGAACCACGTTAACATATGCAATATAGCATGGTAGAAGAGTCAACGCGAATTCTGTAACCAGGCGTCACACAATGCGAATTGCGCAACGAGTAGGTTGTTGAATGCTTCCAACCCATTACAAAGGGCTCCGCCATAATTCTTCATCGTCATCAGGCACAGCATCAACAAAGTGCGCATAATGCCTTACATGCGTTTAGCAGGTACCGTGGCTCTCCGTAGAATGACGAAAAATGGCATAGTGCCTGATTCCTAACTTCTCAAAAATTACAATGATTTATAGCGCAGTGGGTTCCTCGCAAGTGCACGTGTATTGGTTGCCAAGGAAGCCCATAAGCGCATGATCCATTTCCTCGGGGTCTCAATAAAGTTCTTTGTCTCCCCCCCTCTCTCTCCCCCGTCAACGTATGTTTACAGCGTTGCGGAAGAGGGAAATAGTGACCGGGCGTCACCCAGTGCAAATTACATAACTGGGGGGCCCTTTAAAGCTTCCAAACCATTACAAAGGGCTGAGCCATAATTCTTCATCGTCATCAGTCGTCGCGTCAACAAATTGCACATAATGCCTTACAGACGTGTAGCTGGTGCCTCGCTTCTCCGCAGAATGACAAATAATGGCTTAGTAGGTGCTTCCCAACTTCACAAAAATTGTGATTATTGGCGTAGTGGGTACCTTGCTAGTTTACTTGTATTAGTAGCCCCAACAAAGTTTAGAACGGGCTCTAGAAATGTGCTCTTCCAGCTTTCGCTGTGACTGTGCTGCGCTTTCCGCGCAGGCCTGGCGTTTTTCTAAGAGTGTAGATAGAACATTCGCGTCAACGAAAAAGGGTGAACAGCCGCGCGTGGTGCAGTGCTGCGCCAAGTCGGCGCCTTCATTTGACGCCACCGCTCTTTTGCGCTCCTGTAAACGAATATTTAAGCACCGGGAAGTCTGGCCCACGTATACACGGCCACATGATAGCGGTAACATATACACGACGCAGGTTGCACATTCCGCAAAAGGAGAGCTGTGTTTGAAATGACACCTCTTATTTTCTAGGCACTTGGCTTTCGCCGCTTTCTGTCTATTTTGCCATATACATTGTCCAGTTTATTTGCAGCCGAAAAAAACACCTTGACATCTCAAGAATTGTCGATACCAACTAGCCCAAATGGTGGTTTAGCTACATTAGGCGTTCCTTTACGAAACTACCAGATTGACATTACCGATTGAGAATTTCTTGCGGTAAACATTACCGCACGAAATTGAAAACATATAAACGACTTTCAAAGCGCACTCCACCTACTGGTTAGGTTTGCGATGTTTCACAGCAGAAACGCTTAACTCCTTCTGTTTACCTTCATGTCCACGCTATAAGTGCTTCCAGTATACTTCAAGTTGCGTGCCAGGCCGTCAACGTAGGGAATGAAAGCCGTCTTGTGGTTTCTTGAAGTGGCTGCTTCCACTGTGCGCCCCTCATCCTCACCCCTCTTGACATCTTTGATCGAACTGTTGCACACTGAATTTATGACCTGCTGGGGGTAGCCGGATTCCTGGACTTCCACTACTCGCCTTCTGAAACTATCGCTTACAAGACGCGGATACGATTTCTGGAAATCTCGCGGCGGCTGCATTCTCGAGGCGAAAATGTTTGAGGCCCGTTTACTTAGATTTATCTGCAGGTTAAAGAACCCGAGGTGGTCGGAATTTCCGGAGCCCTCAACTACGGCGTCTCTCATAATCATATCCTGGTTTTGGGGACCTTAAACACCAGATATTATTATTTTGGGACCTGTAATCTAGCAATGGTTTGACACTCCTTGGTGTCAAGAAGGGGAAAAAGGGACGCACAGCGGAAGCAGCCACATAAAATAATAACCGCAAGGTTGCTCTCTTTCCCTACTTGTACGGGCTGGCACACAACTTGAAGCATGTTGGAAGCAGGTATAGTGTGGACCTGAAGTTCACAGCGAGAAACAAGCTGGCACGCTTGTGCCTTAGGGTTAATAAACCGTAGGAGGTAAGTGTTTGTCCTGTGCAACATCGAAAACCTAACCAGTATGTAGAGTGTGCTTCGAAAGTCGTTTATATGACGCCATTTTTGCGGTGAGGTTTACATTGGGCAATCAGGTAGGTGCGTAAACGAATGCCTTATGGAACACCACGCATCCTTGAAAGCTTTAGCCCATCCGCATCTCGCAATGCATTGCCATAAATGTGGTTGTTATCCTATGTTGCATGAAGCTGAGATATTGATTAAGCATAAAAATCAGTCAACACGTGAAAGAACGGAGGCTTTCCATATAAGAAAAAGAGGCCGTGACTGTTTTAGTCAACCATCCATCGCGTTACGCAATGTGTATGACTTTCTTGACAAGTGAATTTTGTCAATTTCACTATGCTGTTAACTTTGTCCTGGTACTAAGGGCTGCTAGGCCTCTTGTTCGACTACGCATGTGCAATTTGGTTCTGTACTGCTTTTAAATGTTAATCTCTTGAATAAATATTCAGTTATGAGTTAAGCGTTGTCCTGTCAAGTTCTTAGTTCTTCTATCCACCTGTCTTTTATGTTCGTCATACAGTCATGTTGCGCAATGCCAATTTTGGTGTATATAAAGCAAACGAAATGGCCGCTAGCGAACCATGAGCGTGGCATGTAAGTCATGCCGCACATGGCGTGCATATGATAATTATCACATTACCACCAGTCGTCTATGTCCATCATGAAGTAACGTCACGCAACGCCAGTTTCGGTGTACGTCAAAAAGCGAAACGGCCGCGAGCGCACCATGCGCGTGGCACGTCAATCATGCCGTACACAATAAGCATATCGTGATTGTCAAGTTACAATCTGTAGCTTATGTTCGTCATAGAGTCACGTCGCGCAATATCAATTTTGGTGTATATCAGGCTAGCGAAACGGCCGCCAGAACACTTTGCAGAACGTTAATACGCTTTGCACAACACTGTCTTTCCGCTTATTGCGTAGCGTCGTGAGCCAAGTGCCCACTTGTTAAATCAACGCACACCTCTGTGCCTTTCTTTTTGGCGTGACTGAGAAGGGTAGAGCTGGAGAAGACATCTAGATCAATAAAAGACCAGACTAATAATAATAATATCTGGGGTTTAACGTCCCAAAACCAAGATATGATTATGAGAGACGCCGTAGTGGAGGGCTCCGGAAATTTTGACCACCTGGGGTTCTTTAACGTGCACCTAAATCTAAGTACACGGGCCTCAATCATTTTCGCCTCCATCGAAAATGCAGCCGCCGCGGCCGGGATTCGATCCCGCGACCTTCGGGTCAGCAGTCGAGCGCCATTACCACTAGACCACCGTGGCGGGTCTAAAAGACCACACGGACGGTATTTTTCGTATTGACCGGGTCGAATCGCGTAGAATCAGTTCTTCCCCTGGCAGTGAACCCCTTATCAGGGGTTAAGGGGAAGTCCTTAAGAGGTATGGTGCCAGCACATGTTGGCTCATACGCGCTTCATATTAAAGCGTGATTGGAAGTGTTAGACGTCTAGTCAAACACGAAACGTGATCGTCGGCGTCAACGCGAGTGATGCGAAAAATCAACAACGCGTGATTACGTCACACCATGACGCAAATATGATTGACAAATCCCAAAAGCTTGTCTTGAGGAATTTCTAGGCAGATGCCTAGGGAACCGTGCAAATTATTCCCAAGGAAGTTCAAACAATAATTTCCTTATATTAGGGGCGAAGCTCCTTATGCCGTGGGTCTGTCCATCCTCCGTTTGTAGCGTTGTAGTAGACGTTGAAGACGTTGACGAGTGAGACTCTCGTGCGTGTTCGCCTGTGTGGCATTCTTTCTTCTTTACTGCACGCGTTCTGGTATGCAGTAGAAGAAGAAGACGACGTTTCAGAAGTAACGCGCCATGAGGCGCGTTACTTGAGGCACTCTTTCTCTTTAGCTCGGAGCCGCCAGATTGAAGAGAAGGCTGCGGAAGGGAGGGCACGGAAGGCGGCGGCAGCGTGCGCTCCCAGAGAGAATCCGGAGGTGAGAGTCCGCGAGGCCGAAGCTGTACGTCGACGCCGCGAAGCAGATTCCGCCGTTCGAGCCCGCGAAGCCGAAGCTGCTCGACAAGCTGCACGGCTGCGGCGAGAAGACCCACCGTTCGAGCCCGCGAGGCCGAAGCTGCTCGACAAGCTGCAGGGCTGCGGCGCGAAGACCCCGCCGTTCGGGCCCGCCAGGCCAAAGCTGCTCGACAAGCTGCACGGCTGCGGCGCGAAGACCCCGCCGTTCTAAAGTCCCTAGATTTTTCCTTGAAAAATCTAGGGACTTTACGCCGTTCGAGCCCGCGAGGCCAAAGCTGCACGGCTGCGGCGCGAATCGGATCTTCAAAATGTGAAGGACCGTGAACCGGCGAGAATGCGCGCGTACCGGCAGGCAGAGCCCGAGGCTGTGCGAGCACGTGAAGTGGCTGCAAAACGCATCAGGCGGGCTCTGCCAATGCCACCTAGAAAACAATTCAGGCCTGCTCACTGCCGCCGTGACGTCACGCGTCTTGACCGAGCGAGCGAACGCGCGGGAGACAGTGAAGCCATTGCCACTATCGTCTCCTATGAAATGATAAAGCGTTCGCGGCTAGTTTTACATGCGTAACAGCTTTATTTTGCCTTTTTGCGTCGGGATTGGCGCTGGCTTAAGGAAGCGTTACGCTTTAGAGTCTTTGGTGATTGGTCTGTAAGCGACTTATTATTCCACTTAAAAATAAGAAAATATTGTGCGCTATCGAAAATGTGACCGATTTATAAATGGGAAGGTTGATGGCCCCGAAAAGTGACGAAATAAATAAGGTAACTTTGATTCATACTTCATTCTTTATTTACACACACACACACACACACGCACACATGTCACACTGTTCATAAGATGCGCAGGAACTGTTCCTATTCATTTGGTAAACTGAGAAAAATTGTCGGCACTGCGTCCAGAGGTCCATGAGTCAGCCGAGTAGCCCCCATGGGAGCTGTCCTGCCGGTTCTTGGATCGGTGTACTTGGTAGTCGTCCTTAAGTGTTCTGGCTTGAAATCGAGCTCACACACCTGAAAACAATTTAAGAAAGCGGTTTATCATAGACTTTCCGCTCCACTGTGCTCCTTATTTGCTCAGTTACAAAACAACAAAATCTATGAGGTGTCTACAGGCATCCCAATTCGGCTGACTTGCAGCAGTACACATTTCAAGGAAACAAATTAGGTGAAGGTGTTGGCGTGACTGGCGCATAATTATAATACCGCAAAAAGTGGTCGGAGCACCGGTAAGAAAAACTATGTACAAAACAGATGCACGACGCCACGCACCGACACTCCTTAGCTTTTCACGGAGTCAATGATGCATATCCAGCATATCCACGGAGTCAATCATGATGAGTGGGCGAAGCTGCGGAGGTTCATCGGTAAACCGTGAATCTTCCGTGAATTCTGCCCAGTACATCATCACCGACGTGAGATCGGGCGCGTTTATACTAAAGGTTCGATGAGTTATGACGACTTGCAGCTCACTTTAATTTTACATGTACGCTGTGAATTTTCATTGTTTAGAAAACCATTGCTTTAGAAAACATCTGGCGTCTTTCGTTAAGCAGCTGGCGTCTTTTCGTTTTGCTTTAGAAACATCTGGCGTTGTTTCGTTTTGCTTTTAGAAAACATCTGGCGTCTTTCGTTGGTTTATTTCATCAATCAACGGCGTTTTGAACAAAATTTTTATTGTTTAATCACGCACAGGAGAAATCTCACCAGGCACTACCTTGGAGGTAAACAATGGCTGCTAATGGGAATGAGAGACAGAAGAAGTCGGCTTTTAGCTAACACTTACACTTCTACTTCTACTAACGTTTCCTACTGGAACACGCCAATGGCTGCTAATGGGGAATGAGAAACAGAAGAATTCGGCTTTTAGTTAACGCGCACGCTGCGAATTTTTTATTGTTCAACAACGCACAGGAAAAATCTCCCACCGGCACCACCTTGGAGGTCAAGATCTGGTACTAGCGTTACGACTGGTTACGCACTACGACTACTACGAGGGACGAACGGGTGCCGCCTTAAGGAGCTTCGCCCCTAAAAAAGCCCGCGGTGCTACACGCAAATAGCGAAATGTTTACCGACCCTGAAGGAAAAAAACGCCTGTTCTGAGAATATACTGCCACGCGCGTTTATTGCTCCATTTTTATGAGTTCGGTGTGCGAGCAGCGGAACGCAAGACGCATCTCTCGCACCGCTTGTGAAGTCGCTTGATTGGAGCATGAAGGTGCGTCCAATTCGTTTCGCCGTCGTTTTGCAGAGAAGCTCACCGCGTCTCGGCAAGACGCGCTCGTCAAAAAACGGGAAATCTATGCACTCTCTAGAGACGCTACATCATCGCGGGGGTGAGCGTCTGCCACGCTCAGCTAAATGTGCCTTATGTCAAGGCTTACGCTAACAAGTCAGAAGTGCACACGACATTATTTTATCGAAATAACTGAACGTTTTAGAGGTGGTGCCTTTAAAACATCTGAAAAGCAAGTAGCATAGACTACACATACATTTGAATCACGGAGAGAATGCATATCGATGTCATCCCGATGAACGGCACGCTCTCATTTCTCTTTTTGGTCGCCTTGGGAGAATGAAACCACTGGAACCTTCGGTACATCGACAATATCGGCGACACTTGGGCCGACAGCACTGCTCCATTGGGAGAGCTTGCAGGTGTACAACATTCCGTGAACGAAGCGCATCACATCACCACGCAGCACTTCACAAACGCAGACCACGGTCTTCAAGCAGACGCCAAAAGAAACACCAGTATACCACGGCAGGCTTCGTCAGGCTTAGCAATCCTGCTCTCTCGAACGGCGTGAGCATGCATGCATGCGCACGTCTACTCGGCAGGAGACGAGGGTCAAAAATGACTGACGTCAGAGGTGATGCCCAGTGTAGTGAGCAGGCCTGAAAGTATTCTAGAGGGCGCTGGCTCTGCCCGAAGGCGCCGACGCGCGCTTCCAGCGGGACTTCCTTGATAACAGTTTCGGCCATAGTTCCTGGGTGTGAAACAGATTGTGGTTCTCAAACAATCTAGTCACAATATCTTCCATCAAGAAGGACCACGCTTGCGCCAATGCCATCGCCGTGCTGCAGCGCGAGTTCGCTTCGCCCCACACATCATCATTCACCACGTGGATATGCTGTGATTTTTTTCCTTGTATATTCTAGCATAGGGGGTCTGTAGAAGGCAGACGAACATAATATGAACATTCCAACAGCAGAAAACAGCGCACTGTCCATGGAGCCAAATGCTCAAGGGGACAACTAACCTTAGTCAGCCCTAAAAGCCTCGGTGCTCGATATGGTTTTTGTTTCCGAGTTGGGCCGCATACACAAGAAGCTTTACTAATAATCTTCGCAATAAAAATTACCGCGACGAGTAAGTCATCTTTCCTTCCTATTCTTTAAGCCATCGTCTACAAAACAAAACAAATTCTCGGGTTGATGTTACAATATCTGTGACGGAATAGTCCCCAATGAACGAGCAAGTTCAACCAAAGAAGCAATGACACAATAGACATACATGATAGAATGGGTGAATCAATTAATGAAAAAAATTGCACCATCTCCCACTAAAGGCAACCACGTGAGGATGCAAAGCAATGCATGGGCGACATAAAGGTCCGTTCATCACGGGCACGTTGACCGATATTAACGCGTCCCTGCAAGTAGAGCACACCATGAATTCACTGTATTTGCTGTTGTTACTCGTCCCGAACTCTTGTTGGAACATGTCACGCGGGTTCATCGCGCGTCTGCAGAATCTCGTTCTCCGAAGCCATCAGATAATGCTGAGAGAGTGTAAGGGCAAGAGGCCACAGCGTCTTAGCCAGCCCCTTACACAGGCCCGAACGTGCTAGCGCGTGCCAGCACACATGGTTGTCTGCGTTACGCAAAGCTAGGACAGCATACGGCAGCTCGGGCCCCTAAAGTGCTCTGCACGTATCATCATCAAAGCGGTCGAAGAACAAGAGGAAGAAGCCTTCTCCTTGGCGCGAGCGCGCTCTCAGATGCTGCTAGGTGGGACGGCCGCTATTGAACTACGGACACAGCGCCTCGCCCATCTAATACACATAGAACACCTTTTCGATCTGCCCGACTCATGCGCAAATGTAGGGATTTACTCTAAGTTGCGGCCTTCCCCAGAATGTTTTTTAGGGGCGAAGCTCCTTATGCCGAGGGTCTGTCCATCCTCCGTTTGTTTGTAGCGTTGTAGTAGCCACCTCTAGCTCATGAGAAGCGCGCGTTCTGGTATGCAGTAGAACACGACGTTGACGAGTGACTCTCGTGCGTGTTCGTCTGTGTGGCATTCTTTTAGATGTGAAGCATCTTATAGCGGAGTTCAATCCGGTGGTGGTGGTGTGCGGCGTGACCACCCTTACTGCGCAAGCCCTCACCACACACCTCCTCACCCTCTCCACTTCCCCCTCCACCTTCCCTTTTTCGCTCCCTCCCCCTCTCCACGTTCCCTCTCCCCTCCCCCTCTTCACTTTCACTCTCTCTCCCCTTTCCTCTTTCTCTCTCCACAATCCCTATCTCCCTCTTCTCTTTGCTTCTCTCCCCTCCCCTCTCCACTCCCCCTCTGAAACGCGGGCTCTACATGCTGAAACGCTGCTTCGCATCGCCTCAGGTCCCCTTTAGCAGGAGATGGTGTGATTTTTAGATGCGAAGTATCTTAAGGTCGAGCTCAATCCGGTGGTGGTGTGCGGCGTGACCACCCTTAGTGCGCATACGCATACCCTCTCCACACACCTCCTCTCCACTCCCCCTCACCATTCCCCCTGTCACCTACCCCTCTCCACTTGCCCCTCTCAACTCACCCTCTCCAATTTCCCTCTCCACGTACACTCTCCCCTCCCCGTCTCCCTCTCTCCACTTACCCTCTCTGCTCCCCTCTCCCTCCGCTCTCCCTCCATTCTCCCTCCCCCTCTACACTTCAACTCTCCCCTCCCCCTTTCCGTTCTTCCTCTGAAACGCGGGCTATACAAGCCGAAATTCTCTCCTGCACAACGCCGCGATGAGCTCGAGCGCATGCGCGTCTCCTCCCGTTCCCTCTCCTCTCCTACGCTGGCCCTCTCTCGCCCGCCTGTCGACCGCTTTCCCCGCTCGCCCTGTGAGAATGAACGGCCAGGCTAGATGGAAGATACGACGCGCGTAGCGTCCCTCTTCGCGTTCCACGACGCGAGGCCGGTAGCATGCCCAACGAACGCCAACGGAACGCGATCGTGCAAGTGCTCCGGCTTCGCATCGCCTCATGGTCCCCTTTAGCGGGAGATGGTGTAATTTTTTCTTTACTGCGGGCGTTCTGGTATGCAGTAGAAGGAGACGACATTGACGAGTGACACTCTCGTGCGTGTTCGCCTGTGTGGCATTCTTTCTTCTTTACTACGTCTCATGTTTTCAATGACATCCGAAGACAACATTTCAGAAGTAACGCGCCATGAGGCTCCCTCTTGGCACGCTTTCTCTTTAACTCGGAGTCGCCAGATGGAAGACAAGGCTGTGGAACGGAGGGCACGGAAGGCGGCGGCAGCGCGCGCTCGCTGACAGAATCCTGAGGTGACAGCCCGCGAGGCCGAAGCTGCACGTCGACGCCGCGAAGCAGATTCCGCCGTTCGAGCCCGCGAAGCCGAAGCTCATCGTTAAGCTGCACGGCTGCGGCGAGAAGACCCCACCGTTCGAGCCCGCGAGGCCGAAGCTGCTCGACAAGCTGCAGGGCTGCGGCGAGAAGACCCCGCCGTTCGAGCCCGCGAGGCCGAAGCTGCTCGACAAGCTGCACGGCTGCGGCGCGAAGACCTCGCCGTTCGAGCCCTCGAGGCCGAAGGTGCACGGCTGCGGCGTGAGTCGGATCTTCAAAATATGAAGGATCGTGAAGCGGCGAGAAAGCGCGCGTACCGGCAGGCAGAGCCCGGCTGTGCGAGCACGTGAAGTGGCTGCAAAACGCATCAGGCGGGCTCTGCCCGAAAGCGCCGACGCGCGCTTCCAGCGGGACTTCCTTGATAACAGTTTCGGCCATAGTTGCGGTGTGTGCAATAGATTGTGGTTCTCAAACAATCTAGTCACAATATCTTCCATCAAGAATGACCATGCTCGCGCCAATGCCATCGCCGTGCTGCAGCGCAAGTTCGCTTCGCCCTACTCATCATCATTCACCACGTGGATATCCTGTGATTTTTTTGGATGGCATCGGGATGGCGTCTTTCATCTTTCCAATGTTCGTGAGCACCTGGAACGGCCCCACAAAAGGTGGTGTTTTAGTACAGCTGAAAGCCTTGACGCAAACACCAACGCAAGCACATAAGGTGTCATCTAGACAAAAAAAAAAACACTAATTCATTGTAGAATATACACGTGCGCCACTAATTCGCGCTGATCCAAAGTCACCTTTGCTGCGCCTCCGTGCCGCCTTTGGTTCAGTTTGTGTCTGCCGACACGAGACACATCGCTTACTTTCGACATGCCGTGATCGAGTATTCTTCAAGAATCCAATTATCTGTATCGACTTGACTTGTGGCCGTATTGGCCTTGTCTTGGAAACAGGCAAAAGAAGAAAGCGTTGCCATCTCTCCGCTGTTACATCAAACTTGAGCGAACCTTTTAAACACACCTTGTTAAGCCTTCTGCACCGGTAATCAACCGTGTATCTCGAAAACGCAGCTATTTTATCGGAAGTATGCGTTTGGCGAAGTATCTTAACTCAAATCTAAATCAAGTACGAGCATTATTTCCGAATGAATTTGTTTATTCATGCAGGCTTTCGAGGTAGACGGCTCTCGCTTCAAAAGGCGCCGCCATCCTACCCTACGTACGGAATCCCTTTCCTGCGTTAGCGTTGAAGCCTATATTCCGGACATAACGTACGTACGTAAGAGCTCGGGTTACGTTTACGTTCTGCGCCCGCGCTGTTTGGAGCACGCAACGGTAACGCTAACGCTAAATCCTTCCGTTTGCTGTTTTCCGCTATACTAAAACTCCCTACTTATCTCTCAGATTTCTATGTATATGTACTAAACACAGAGTGTTTATGTGTCGCCGCAAGAATGATTAAGTTTTAATTGCTTTTCCGAAGTAATAGTAACTTAATATGATTACTTTCGGCCAGCTATATTTGTTATGTTTTTAATTACATTTTAGAAGTAATTTTGCCACCTGTAAAGAGAGAGAGAATACACAGAAAAACGGCAGGGAGAGATGCGCACCAAAAGGAAGTGACGTTTTCACCCATCATGTAGGAGAGGATAATGGGAAATGGAGATACTGTTATGGGCCGCTTACACAGAGGACGAAGAGGAGGAGGACGGGTTCGTTGCTTTTTCGCCATCTTGGTTGTTGCCCCGATCACTGCGATTGTGTGAATATTGTAAATACAGCCTTCTTCTGCCGTCTCCCCGTAACATCTTTGGTGGAGGTGCTGGGTATATCCGAAGCACAGCACGGAACTTCACAGCGGGCGCCTCCTTGGGCAATCCATCATGTCGACAGGCAGGCCCGTTGATCCAGCCCCCGCTACGCCAACTGAAACCAGCCACGTCGTTGTGACTCATCTTCGAGACATTGGTACCTTCTGCGGAACTGACAACGTGCACGTCAAAAAGTGGCTGGCCGACTACGCGCGCGCCAGCAACACCAGTCGGTGGGATCGCACTATGATGCTGGCAAACGTCATTTTGGCAGGGGAACGGCCAGTGTGTGGTTCGACACGCACGAGGAGGAGCTGATCATTTTTGATGTATGCAAACAAAAAATGCAAGACCTTTTCAGAAAGCCTATTGCACGCCAACGAGCCACCCAAAAGAACTTTCGTGCCGTGCACAAACCTCGACAGAGAAGTATATGGTGTACGTCCAGGATGTCTTAGCCTTGTGCCGGCACGTTGACGGCCAAATGCCCGAAACTGACAAAGTCAGCCACATTCTTAAAGGCATCGCCGATGACGCGTTTCACTTATTAGTCTACAAGGACTGTTCCACCATCGACGACATCATTAGGACGTGCCGACGCTTTGAAGAAGCGAAGAGTCGTCGAGTCACGCAGCAGTTTTTTCGGCTTCCTAACACCGCCGCCACGTCGTCGTGCGAAGAAGGGAGAGAAATTTTGCAATCAAGCGTAGAACTTGTGTTTTAGGTGCAACTTGACAGATAGCCTTCCAAAACAGGATACGCGCGGTAATACATTAAACACTTTGTTGTGTACTATTTTGCACAGGGAAGTGGGAGACAAAATTAAGGAATGGTAAAGCGAGCAGGGTAAATATAAAAGGCAATACCGCTGACTGTACATTGAATTAGAAAACGTGAATAAAAAGTGTGACGCGAATATTCGAAACAAACGTTTTGTCACTCCTGTTATACGAGGTTTGTCGCTGCTCCTCATTATCACAAACAGCGTTGTTGTAAAATACAAAAGCTTTAAGCACGCCTCGTAGTTCCACATAGTTCCTTTTTCCCGAAATATTAGGTGTAAGAAAATTAAGAATTGCCCATGACCCCTTCAGGCACGATATAGGTTCGTCTGTATGCAAATGTTTCAAATTCACAGAGCATAATCAAAAGGGATTTATTGTTGTTTTTCGGCGAATTTTAGTAATTAATCCTAACTAGCTTTCAATTAAATATTTAACCTTCTCAGCCAATGATATTCCAGTTTTCCATAGAAAGGATTAAATCGTAGGCACAAACTGCTTGCGCGATTTCTTTTTGTTGTATTCACTTTAGGGCAAAGTAAAATGACATTTTTGACGTTGGCCTTGGAACGCAGTACGTAGACCGAGCCGCAGAACATCGGAGTGCCTTATCGGCTGGAGCTGCACGCAGCACAGGAACGACGCGTTGTTGATGCAGCAGGTTCAGTTCATTTTATGCAAAATGTCCCTCACTCTTTCTTGAACACCAGTCCAAAAATCTGGCAACAGCAGGTACCTTCCACACATGTGTACGTTGCGACTTGTAGATACGAAGCAGCTATTTTGCGCGGATTCGTTCTACCGCCGGTTGTAAGTCTTCGCTCTTTATTTTCGTCTCGCACTGATTCTTTGGAGTCTAAAATAGATTCAACACCGCGAGAGATGCGAGGCACACGTCGGGTCTTGTCACGTGTTCCGGGCGCGACAAGTGCCGCAAGCCCAGTTCTGGAAGCATCCAGGTTCGTGCGTTATGACTTTAGCTGAAACCACTTCGCGCAGTGAGTGTGTGGTACGTTTGCGACGTAACTCGCTTCGGTCACCGTCAGCTGACGACGGGCTCATGTGAGGTTCAACTGTGCCCAGTGCGCGTGAGTGCCACATGTACTCCAGTTCATTGATGTCGCGTCTGGCGTGCCGTGTGCTACGCAGCACGGACACGTCACGATGCATCACGGCTACGCCACGAAGCTGCGAGCTCGTGGCGTGAATGGTTAGCGAGTCAGCTAATGTATAAGCCGCGCGGCTTTCGTTTGCTCTGTGCTCGTGTACCGGCGACACGAGACTGTGCTTTGCCGAGATACCCGACAGCTGAGGCCACGGTGTGGCATGAGTGCCAGCATATTCTTACTAGCAATGGAGGGAAATTGTTCGAGGTGCTCGTTTCTTTGTTATACACAACCAATGAAACCAACAAACAATTGATTGCCTTTGGTTTTATTGGCTGCGTCAAATAAATAGAAAAGTAAAGTGGACGAAAAGATAACCTGCCGCCGGCAGGGACCGAACCTGCGACCTTCGAATAACGCGTCCGATGCTCTACCACTGAGGTACGGTGGCGGTCATCCCCCCGTCCACTTTATAGGGTATATATGTGGATTGAAACTTTGGACTGTCAGTCAGCGCCAGTCGCAGCCATAGCGGCGAGTGTGGAACACTCTTTTTTTTGCCTTTTTGGCATCACGTAGCACGTGATCTATTTACGAGCAGGCAGCTGCCACGAATGGTGCCGAAAAGATACGGCAAATGCCAGGAGAGAATAACCCTCCCGTGTTTATTTTTTATTTTAAGGTGCTTAGGGCCTTTGTACCTGAACTGCGCGGATATATGTAATATTTTGGTGTTGTCTACGTCTCATGAAATACATTCTTTTTTTCGTGCAAGAAGGTGCATGCAGGTAGAAAATATAAACCAGGAGTCAGATCGCGCATCATGCTGTGCGTGATTATTGCTCATTTCTGGTCACACCTTGCCTTTGCGTTCTACTATGAAGCCCAGAACAACTGAAATTGTCAAAGATGCTCGAGACTAGACTACGTACCCTTCTCAAGACAAACTACAGCCGAGTCGTCGTTCGATGGACCGTGGGTGCAGCACATCAGGCGAGTTGTATTAGTGTGACTTTGCCTACAATACTCATGCACTCGAGTTTTCTAGCTGAAATTTTGTATACCCGATTCGCGTCTGGCTTCTGTATTCCTGCGACTGGCATTTCCTGCATTTGCACGTCGTTATTGCATGTCTTATCCGTTGCAACAGTTCAGTTCTGAGCGAGTGAACAATACCTTAATAAGAAAATGCACCACATGAATCGATCATTATTATTTCGGAAGTACACAATATCTGCTTCTTCAGGCTCCTCATTGCCCTTAATAACGCAGCAAAAATAACATCTTCGATACTAGCGAGATGGAACGTCAGTCACCGTGAGATAACGCGCAATGGCACGCCAGCAGTCCGAGTTTAGCGCGTCGAATTGAGTGGCGTCAGCTGGCAAGCAGTGAACTGAACGGCGGACGACACCCGTGAGCGTGAGGTATCTTTCCTGGCGACGGTTCTCGGCAGCATCGACGCTATGCCGTACCTCGGCTTCCGACATTCCTGCGATTTCCTCGAGTTTTTTCATCAGGCAGGAACGTCCGAAGAACAGCTCGAAGCACTCCGCACAATGCCGGTCGACTCGGAACTGAAGGACAAAATCTACGGCGCGGTTCAATGAAGCTCTGTTCTTTAGCACCGACCCGAATACACAGTGCGGGCACCCAGTGCCGCCGCCAAGCACAGCACAACTCCAATCAACTATCAGCCTGTTACCCGACATTCCCTCAGTGAGTGCTTCTATGAATCGTCGACGGTCTGTGATCCAAATATCGCCAGAAATGTTTGTGATGGCGTTGTTTTGCAATAGCATGTCGGTAAATGCTGCCGCGGTTTCCTCAACAGGGGTTATCAGTAAGTTTATGCGAAGATGGCTTACGCGGGCGTTCATAGTTAATGCTCGTAATATCACGTTCGCAGAATTCTCGATCTCAATGTCAATGCTGAGGTACTCGATGGATCTATTCTTCTTCAACATCTCGCACAGAAGGGCGACTCTCTGGTCCGGTGTGCACTTGACGGAAACCGCAAGGCACTTGACCTTCTTGTTGGAGGCCAACGCGTTGAACAAAACGTGGACGCTTTCAAGTGATAACTGACTGATGTCTGGCAGCCAGAGCTCCTTGGTGGCTGATTGCGAAGACACTAGAACTGGTGACAAGATTCAGAGGTAGGGCTCTGTCCAGGGTTCCAGCTGCATTCTGCCGTAAACACTCGTCTTCAAGCAACTGACGTGCGAGAGATTCTCTGAAAAAAGGACAGAAATGGCGGCAAGCTAAGCAACCTGAACTACGAGCGAACAATCGCAGCAGTCGCAGTTACAGCACTAGCTCAAAGGCCCGGAAGAGATCACCCCATTCAAAGATTCACTCAAATGTGGTTAACTTTATACAGTGTGTTGGTAATCCACCAACTAATAAAGTCCTAGAAAACCTACGTTACTGCGGTGGAAAATGGACGAAATCGCTATTTTTCTTTTGTAACGCGCACGTTTAAGCATTGACTGAACAGCGGATTTCAGGCAAGTGCCTATTTTGTTCCTTGAACTCCTGTCGCCCCACTTCGATCATGAGCATCAGAGGTAAAGAAAAACTTTTATAATGCCTTATAGTGCCTAAAAATGCATATTTCGGCATTTGTAACTCAATGCCTATAAATGCCTGTTGCCAAAACTAGCCACCATATTAACACTATTAGCCTCATGTTTCAGTTTCCGCTCCGGTTTGAGACCGTTATTTATGGTACCGTGCTATACTGACTGTTCCTAGCTCCGTGATGTTCAATGGTGCCTCCTAGTCTACCAGCTTCTGGAAAAGAACCGCTAGCGGCCGTGATGTGGGACTCACGGGCCAGCAGACGCCGACGCGCTGACAGGGCGCGGGCGTACGGCCAAATCGAAACCACGGAAAGCCGTCATAGGAAAAAAGAGGGAAGATCAAAAGAAGAAAGAAAATTGTGATATGCATGCGCCTTTTCTTTCGTTAGTAATTTACTTGTCATGCGTTGGCGATTATATGGACACTCTCGGCGGGTTTTCGCCGTCGCCATGATGTCCTGTACATGTATATGCATGTATAAATATGAAAGGCAAACATTTAAATAATTCAAAAGAGACTTTTGCCCAAAGTGTGCGACTGGCGATTCGAACCTGTGGCCCCTGGCTCCTCAGCGCGCCGCTTTAAAATCGGCCACACTACATACGTTTTGTAGTACACTAACGGCGAGCAATTTATATACACCATTTACCGCTGCGACTGGGGAATGCAGAACTCGGATGCTCTTCAGAGTGTTCAGTAGAGGATGGATGTATAGATAGATGGATAGATGTGTGCTATGAGCGACCTCTTTATAACGGGGCGGTGACAAGTATGCCACCAGGCTCGACAAAAAAATCTGTGTCCTTTCTTCTTTTTTTTATGTTGGCCTAATGCCTCTACTTCCATAAAATCTATCGTACTACAGGGAAAAAAAACGTAAATTCTCAGCCCAGTTCTCTGCCCTTTACGGCAGACTGTCCTTATTGATTAGGATATCCAAAATGTACAGCGCCATCGGTCGACAATCTCATAAGCTCAATCCGTCATGTTTTGTTGGGCGCGAAAACGAAACAAGTCGCATATCGCAGCTTTTCAGGTGCTATCAACCGGTTTTTTATCTTCGTTCTGCGATGCGAAGATCAAAAGAAGAAAGAAAAATGTGATATGCATGCGCCTTTTGTTTCGTTAGTAATTTACTTGTCATGAGTGCGCGATTATATGGACACTCTTATATGGACGCTTCGTGCGCTGTGCAGACAACGAGGGAGCCCTGACAATGCCGGGAACAAAGTAAACTGTTTTTAATCGAATTTAGCTGCTACCTCAACGAAGAAAAAGAATGGACCGGCGCGAACTTGTTTCGTCAAGAAGATAGGCAATACGCCTAGGTTCGGAAACGATCGGCGCGCCAAAAGCGCGTTTCAACCTCATTTCTTACCTCATTTCTTATTTCTCTGGGCGATTCAGTTGCTCGCCTGCAATATAAGCTAGACTTTCAGAATAATATTGTGACATTCAAAGAAAGGCTTGGTCAGAAAGTTATGTTCCCGTGGAATGGTGGTGTGACATTTTGTGGTGTCTGCGGAGAGTGTCTTGTTCCCCTTGGTATTTGTGTTGCAAGTGTTTTATTCGGTGAAGAAGATCTCGTCACGGAATTTCTTGTTCTATCACGGTGCACTCATGATGTGATTCTCGGGATTGACTTTCTTCAGGACTGTGGTGCTTCCGTTAACTGTGGCACAGGCGAAATTACGTTGAATGGCGCTCTTCTCTCTACTATTGCCGATTCATCCTTACCAGAGGAAAACTATTTTGTCGTATCAAACGTTTCGCTTATAGCGACGTGGTCTCTATCGCGTGTTCCTGTTACTGTTGCTGCGTCCGACCTTTCATCGTTCGACGCCCAAACCCAACCACTTGCGACGGGTTGCGTGAAGAAATTTGTACTTTTGCCGCGTTCTCTCATGACAGTTGTGAATGGCGCCTCAAATTTGTGGGCTTTCAATTGTTCTTCGGTGCCTGCTATTCTCCCGCGCGATACGAAGCTCGCTAAATTTGACGAAGTTACTTACAGCTCTATCACAGTTTTAAGCGAGGAGGAGCAGTCTCAAAGAAGCGACCCCCAACGAAGCAGTTCCGAAGAACAGGTCTTACGGATGATCAGCAAGTCGCTGCCCTCACATGAACGCCACGCTCTTGCACGAGTCCTTCTGACACATCTTTCTGTGTTCGATTTCACACAAAGTGACACGGAGGCATCACTACCACGTTCTCGTGCTCACCACAGAATTGACACCGGACCTGCACACCCGATTCGTCAAAAGCCATACCGCGTGTCTACGACAGAAAGGACAGTTATAGCAGAACAGGTGACTGACATGTTACGAAAGGGTGTTGTGCAAGAGTCAGCTAGTCCGTGGGCAGCACCAGTGATCTTGGTAAAGAAGATGGATGGATTGTGGCGGTTCTGTGTTGATTACAGACAACTAAACTCGGTCACCAAAAAGGATGTGCATCCGCTTCCTAGAATTGATGATATCATGGACTGCCTACATTCCGCTGCTTACTTTTCGTCGCTGGATTTGCGATCAGGGTATTAGCAGATACCCTTGCATCCAAACGACAAGGAGAAAACGGCCTTCGTGACGCCCGACGGCCTTTATGAATTTAATGTTATGCCGTTCGGCCTTTGCAATGCGCCAGCAACGTTGGAACGATTTATGAACTTCGTGGACTTAAATGGGAAATTTCTTTGTGCTACCTCGATGATGTGGTGATTTTTGGCAGCACACTGAACGAGCATACAGACGCCTCAGTCTCGTTTTGGATTACATAGAAAAGGCCGGCTTGATCCTAAACTCAAAGAATGTCGTTTCGGTTAAACGGAGACGTTAGTACTTGGGCATCTCGTGGACAAAAAACGGTGCTGGGGCCAGACCCACGAAAGATCGAGGCCGTCAGCTCTTTCGAACCACCTAAGGCCGTGCGGGAGCTGAGGAGCTTCTTGGGCTTATGCTCGTATTTTCGTCGATTCGTTCCAAAGTTCGCAGACGTGGTGCATCCCCTAACATGTCTTCTCCAAAAAGACGTGCCTTTCAAGTGGACTTCCGCTTGCGACGAGGCGTTCCGCCAGCTAAAGTTTCTGCTAACGTCAGGGCCTATATTGCGTCACTTCGATGCGTCTTCGCCGACAGAAGTGCACGCCGATGCTAGTGGCTTGGGCATCGGTGCCGTACTAGCGCAGCGTCGTCAAGGGGCTGAACACGTCGTGGCTTATGCTATCCGCTCTTTCAGTAAGGCTGAGCGCAACTATACCGTGACAGAACAAGAATGCTTGGCAGCTGTTTTCGCGGTACACAAATTTCGACCTTATATCTACGGACGCCCGTTCACAATCGTCACCGACCACCACGCTTTATGCTGGCTGGTGCATCTCCGTGACCCAAGTGGACGACTTGCACGTTGGGCTCTTCGACATCAGGAGTACGACTTCGTCATCTCGTACAAGTCTTGACGTCACCACGCCGATGCAGACTGTATCTCCCGCCTTCCTCTGACGACGACCGAGCATGACGAAGAGAGTTTTGATGACTGCTTTGCCCCCATTTCAGCCACATGCCCAGACTCGACGACTTTCAAGACAGAAAAAAAAATTCGGCAAATTCCACGTACCGTGGGAGTCGATGTTATGCGAAGCATGCGGCGGGAAGGTGGCTGTGGCGTATTTTTTTTTTACTGAGCGAAACGTTACGAAGTGATGTTAAAGATCTGTATAAATTTTATATGCACACATATATGCTGATGAGCCGCATATGTGTTATAAACCAGTTGTTTACAGTTGGGTAACGCTGCCAACGGCAACGTGGGTATTACCAACACCAGAAGCGGTAAGCTGATATGTGGTACCAGCGCCTCCTCTATTTTTCTGTGCCTGGGCGAAGGAGCGGAGAGCAATGGGAAGCGGTCGTCGGTGTTAGTGCGGCTTTTAGCCGCCACGCACCGCCACCCAAGTAGAGCTGCGGTCGCACCGTCGCTCAGGGAAATGCAGGTTCTCCGCTGGTACATTGTTGAGTTTTTGGCTGTATTCGCGCTGTTTGAAGTGTAATCAAAACGTTTGTAAACAAAAACGGTGAAGCACTTGTCGCTCTTGGCAACAAGAATTTTTTTGAAGGCATGTGTCTTTTGCGGCTGTTGCTGATCGAGCCGCTCGCGCGTCGTCTGCTGAGGCGACATGAGCGCGGGCAAGTGATGCGCGGAAAATTGTTCTTTCACCATTATGCTCGATTGTCTGAAATTCGGTTTTTCAGTGTCTGAGAGTCGAGTTTTGAAAGCAGTGTTTGCCAGTAGCTAATACTGAAAGCTTCGGCGCTTCAAGAGCCCCGATGCATGCTAACGTCTACTGGTGTAGCAGACCACATGCAAGCCTTGAGTGCATGCGCTAACTAGTACGAAATGTCGCTAGACAGCTTCCAAGCTTCCAAAAAGGTCCGTAATATCACGTTCCCTTCGTAAATCTTTTGGCAGGTACATTTGTTGCCACTGAGAGGAAGCAACTGGTGCCAAAAAATGAGGAAGTATGTAATTAATATCTGGGGCTTAACGTCCCAAAAGCACGATATGATTATGAGAGACGCCGTAGTGGAGGGCTCCGGAAATTTCGACCACCTGGGGTTCTTTAACGTGCACCTAAATCTAAGTACACGGGCCTCAAACATTTTTGCCTCCATCGAAAATGCAGCCGCCGCGGCCGGGATTCGATTCCGCGACCTTCGGATCAGCAGTCCAGCGCCATAACCACTAGACCACCGTGGCGGGGCGAGGAAGTATGTCGAGTGATTCCATTATTTCAGATCTTAAAGCAATTTTGTCCAGATAGTAAGAAAAACAAACAAAAACAGCTCCTTCATCCACGCGCTTCTTGCAACACTGCCCGATGTTTGTGAGCAGACGGTGTTCAAGTCTAAAGTCGTAGTGTTGACTTTTAACTTGAGCTGTGACAATGTACAGAGTAATTGTCCATTGTTTCACCGGCAGCACTTGTCGATTCCTTAGCTTCGGGACCTAATGTCATCGTTGCACATGGCGGCGGTCGCGAGGCAGCGTCGCTACTGGTGCATGTTGACTGTTCGGTCACAGCGTGGTCACGTTTAGTGATACTTGTCATGCTTCGTCCCGTCGTTACCTTCCTGCAAATGTGAGGGGTAGTCTGCAAAGACTGATGGTACTGCATCCTTCTTGAGGACTTCATAGAAGGAAAAACTTCTATGAGGTCCTCTGGTTGAAAATGGCGGCTACATACTCTTGTGTAGTTCGAAGTTGTATTAGGCGAGCAATTATCCCGCCTAATCGCTGCAAGCCACCGCTCCCGTACACCAGCGGCAGCCGCTGTTTCATGGAACGAAAGCGCACCAGTGTTTTTTTTTCGCTCGATTTGCACAATGGTACGCAACAATACTACATACCGAGGCATGCAGAGCACGTGGTTGCAAAATCATTAAGTATAAAAGAAAACACGAATACAATCAAATTCGAATACAATTTTCGCACCGACATCACGGCCACACAGACTACATGTGGCATACGTACCTGGGAAAGCCTGTGAGAAGTGCGAATTCAATTAAACTCGAATGTAAACACACGTTCGGGAGCTTCGTAATACACGCGGCCGTTCAGCGCCAGCTTCCCGTAGTCTACTTGAACAGCGCCGCCACGCGGCAGCGGCGAGCGGCGGCGGAGCGCGCGCTCGACGGGCTGAGGAGAGCGTTCGCCCAGGCACTGAAAAATACAGGAGGCGCTGGTGGTACTTATACTTGTCTGTTACCGTGGAGAAAGCACGCACGTTTCACGAACCCGTGTACATGTGTGGAAGGGGTTCCTAACATTTCTTGAACAAGGTCATCATTACCATGATCAGTGAGCACTACACGCCGCTCGTGACTCGGTGGCGAGAGGTCTATGTGTAGTGAAGTATGAGCTATAGTACAGCTGTTAGAAATTGTGGATGCCTCGGTCATTTCGTCGGCAAAGTGTCTGTCGATAGAGCCGCCGACATGTCGGAATCTGAAGTCACCCATCACGTTGATGAGGGTTAGGCCGTTGAAGCTCGTAGGCCTAGATAGGGCTACGTAGACCAACATCAGTGGATGGCGCTTGTCGTATTCGTAGGCTACCTGGGCGTATGTGACCTACGCAGCCTAGTCTACAAAGCGGCTGTAAATCAATATGTCATAATCCTCGGTCAGCATGAGGACATCGCCCCGCCTCGTATGAAATGAAGAGGACACTGCGTCGTTCTGGCGGACTAAGTGCACTTTACGGTGCCACCAGTTTGTAGACCTTGCGTTGCTTTGTGGTAGAATACCTGATTGCCACGCAGAATGCTTAGGTTGAATTCCTGCTTGGATCCTGATTTTTATGCTTTCCATTCGTCGGGTGAACGCTGCCGATGCTGGGTTTTCTCAACGCTCTCGCATTTAAATTACCAATGTCTGTTCTCGCCGTTCCTGGGTAGATATAAACTGTCAATCACCCGTGGCGCATACCCGTACACCGCGGCCGGTGGTAAACGGGTATATGCCACACGTGTCCAGTGGAAAGGATTTGACGACGTAGGCGACAGGATTTTCACGTTATTTATGTCATGACCCGACAGTCATATTCGTGAAGTCATCTTACCCTCCCATGCCAATTTTGGTCTACGCGAAGTTAAGGAGGCGATCATGAGAGCAACCAGACGTAGGCGGCCAGATAGATAGATAGATAGATAGATAGATAGATAGATAGATAGATAGATAGATAGATAGATAGATAGATAGATAGATAGATAGATAGATAGATAGATAGATAGATAGATAGATAGAAACGCTCAAAGTGCCAGAGATTCGCTAAGAAATGCTTCGCATTTGAAAATGATATTGGTTTGGAAGCACTATTCATCGCTGCAACGCGTCCTGGAGCCACCGGTCGCTTTTGTGTCCGTGACGGCCTGCTTTACAAGACTAATTATTCGGCTAAAGGCGCACGCTTCTTTGTGGTCGTGCCACAGAGTCTGCGATTAGAAATACTGATAGCCATACATGACGATGCGACTGATCGTCACTTCGGGTTCATCAGAACTTTGAACCGGATACAGGAGCGCTTTCACTGGCCGAGAATGCGACACACCGTCAAGCACTATGTCGCAAGTTGCGAACAGTGTAAACGCTACAAGCGCCCTTCGACTTCTCCGCCAGGTCTTCTCCAATCACTGTCACCGCCTCGTCTACCATTTGAACAAGTGGGTATTGATCTTTTAGGCCCATTTCCGCGATCATCTAACGACAATCGATGGGTGATAGTATGTGTCGACCATCTGACCCGCTACGCCGAAACGGCGGCCATACCATCTTCGACAGCTGCGTGCGTCGCAATGTTTTTGCTTCGATTTAATATTCTTCGACGTGGTCCTCCCCGTGTGATCATTAGTGATCGTGGTCGTCAGTTTGTCGCGGACGCCGTAGAAGAACTGGTTCATTTGTGCAATTCGCAGTTCCGCCATTCATCGCCTTATCACACTCAGACAAATGGGCTTGTAGAGCGTACGAACAGAACTCTGACTAACATGTTGGCCATGTACGTATCTTCCTGCCACAAAGACTGGGATGATGTTCTCCCCTTCATCATTTATGCTTACAATACTGCAAAGCATGAGACGAACGATTACAGTCCATTTTACCTCCTTTACGCACGTCCACCGCTAAGCTGCATCGACACGATACTACCGTTTGACTTTCATAGCGACTACTCTGTCGCCAGAACGCTGTGTCTTGCCGAAGAAGCCCGGCGGATTGCTCGCTTTCGTACTGTGACATCGCAGCAGCGATCGAAAGAACGCTATGAGAGCCACCATCAGTTGTCTCCTACTGTAAAGGAGACTTCGTGTGGTTGTGGAGCCCGCAACGTAAACGTGGCTAATGCGAAAAGTTTTTACCCCAGTACACGCGCCCATTCGTCATCGTTGATCGCTTGAGCGATTTGACGTACGTGGTGGCACGCGTGACGTCAGCTGGCCGTCGGTCAAGCCGGACCCAGCTTGTACATGTTGCCCGTCTTAAGCGGTTTCACTGTACACATTCTAAGTGATTCGGACTCGCCCAGCGGGCTTCGTCTGGTGACCGGGAAATGAAACGGGTATGAGCCGAGCGAGAAAAAGAAGACGACGACGTAGAACTGGTCGAGCCTACCGACGCCATCATTACCTGACCATCAACCTCGCCCTGTAAATAAACATAATTCAACCGTACCCGTAACAATATATGACGATATATGCATTTTAAAAGGGACGTCCAACATCGCACACCCGCGATAGAGCATAATTGACAAATATTAGCTTGTCGGTGTTTCATATCGATGAAAGCAACGACTTGCATATACAAACGTGTGTAGGCAGTTCTACAGATGCTGCTGCGCGCGCCCGCGGTAAATCAGCGCCACCAAACGAGATTCGATCGGCGCAAAGATTCCAACAGGCATCTCTGTGCAAGTTTCGCAAAGCAGTTTGCGCAAAAATTACATAGGCCGCATGCCGCGTCTGCCCTTTGCTTTACACCCCCCTCATCCCTCCCTTTTTATTTTTCATTTGCTTTCTTCGGTCAGCGTGCGCTGCGCACACGGAGCTAATAGTTACAGAACCATACAGTAGATGGAGCTCTTTGTTCGGTAGATAATTGCACTCATCTTTCCACTGATCGACGGCCCTTGCACACGCAATAGCGCGCGGTTATGCATGCATCCGTAGATGCGAAAGCAAAGAGCGGAATATTATAACAAGATATGTTAAAGAACGCACACGTATAGCGTTTAGAGCGCCCCTCACCAGGTGACATGACGAGTTTTATTTAGACATTAGGGGTTGTTGCGAGTCCAATAAAGAGCGTTATGCTTCAAGAATTTTTCTAATCGATCCGTTAGAAGCTGAGAAAGACAAAAAGCCGGCAGATCCCACGCATTGTGGGAATCGATGTAATGCGAAGCAGCCAGCAAAGAGCTGCATACATCGTCTTGTATGTCGTTAAGCAAAATGCGTGTCATGGTTTTCATGTTAACTCCTATTATTTAGGTTCGTCACACAGTAATGTCGCGCAATACCAACTTCGGGCTAGATCAAGCTAGCGAAACGGCCGCCAGCGCACCATGAGCGTGGCACGTAAGTCATGCTGTACATGACATGCGTGTCATGATTTTCGTGTTAACTCGTGGGTTTTATGTTCGTCACACAGTCACGTCGCGCAATACGAACTTCGGGGTAGATCAAGCTAGCGAAACGACCACCAGCGCCCCATGAGCGTGGCACGTAAGTCATGCTGTACATGACATGCGTGTCATGATTTTCGTGTTAACTCGTGTTATTTATGTTCGTCACACAGTCATGACGCGCCATACCAATTTCGGGGTAGATCAAGCTAGCGAAACGACCGCCAGCGCCCCATGAGCGTGGCACGTAAGTCATGCTGTGCATGACATGCGTGTCATGATTTTCATGTTATGACTTGTCATTTCTGTTCGTCATACAGTCATGTTACACCATACCAACTTTGGTGTACATTCGATTAACCAAGCGACCAGGAGAGCACAAAGTCGTAGGCGGCTAGATAGATAGATAGATAGATAGATAGATAGATAGATAGATAGATAGATAGATAGATAGATAGATAGATAGATAGATAGATAGATAGATAGATAGATAGATAGGTAGATAGATAGATAGATAGATAGATACGCTCACAGTCGCAGAAGTTCGCTAAGAAATGCTTCGCATTTAATAATTTGTAGCGGCGCGAAACCATGATGCGAGGAGGCGACCTGCAAACCCTTGCCGCTCGCCCCGTGTAGCCTTCGCAAGCCAAATCCCTTCCCTGCCCTCTTCTGCACGCGAGCAGGAGCATCACAAAACGCATACGCATGAACACTTCGTGCGTACACAATGTAACGAGCGCATGACGTGCCCGAACAAGCCCGAGCCCCCTAGACGCGAGCGGTGTTGTGGCGGCGTTCCTCGCACTTCACCTCTGTAAATTATGCCGAATGCGCCCTCGCCGATAAGTTGGCTTTTAACCTATTGCTAGAGTGTACTACTCACTATTTATGAGCACGAAAGCTGCAACACTTGTACGGACGCGAGACTAGCGGTGTGCCGCATGAATATCTAGTTAGACGCGGGAGGATAAATGGGTGTAATGAGCGCTGGAACGCGGTAGAAAATTAGTTTCGTTGTAAAGGGTGGCATCTGCACAATGCGCGAAGCGCAAGAACACAAACGCGTGCGAAACGTAGGTAGATTAGTCTCGAATCTCGCTGCGATTCGCAGTAAAAAATTAAAAAAAAGAAAACGTACGCATTCTGTTTGTGTGTTTTATTGTTGCTCTCAAGTTTTATTAATCCATTCAAGCAACAAATTACACAAACTACACATCGTGTCAAATAATTAGAGAGTTTGAGAATTGGGGCCCTAAGGAGCTTGGGGACCCAAGAAGCTTGCGAGCCGCCAGGACGCATGCGCAGAACAAAAGCCACTCTTGGGCGCTTGCGCTCGCGTTCCCCGAAGACGCAAAACTCGAAAACTAGCGTGGGGCCCCAAGGCGTCTTGGGTCACCAGCGAGAAGACACAGACGCAGCGCGGGCCACGGCACAGTATGGGCCGAGTCTCGCATGATTTTAATTTCGTCACGCGTGGCGCTCCGTGCGCTTGACCCAACACAGCCTGCGTTGACCCAATTCTCAAACTCTGCTGATCATCCGAACGCAAGAGCGGGCTGCCCAAAGCAGCTTGGGGGCCGAGCGTCTTGGGTCCCCGATTCTCAAACTCTCTGATGTCACAGCAGCGGACAAATGAAGGTGCCTTGATGCACGCATTCTCCGCTTTCGGGTGAGGACGTACAACTGCGGTGTCTAAGCGGCGTCTGTGGTGAACAGGAATCGTTATAATTCATTATTATACTCTTACATTTTTCTTTTTATTTCACTACAGCTGCTTCGACTCAGGCGCCATATTTCAGACGCCAGTGATACACCAGCTCACGGCGTCTCACCGTTCTTCAACGGCGGCGCCGAGCAGTGCTGTCAGCACTGGACGCTTGTAAAAAAAAAATACTAACGGCGGGGTGGCAACAAAAAGAGCAACGCGTAGTGAGTCCACTATAGTCGAATGCATCGGAGCTCTAGAAAAAAGTGCAGCCGCGATCCTTGCGGCGAGGAGACGCCTTCGGTTTCAGCCGCTGTATTGCCAGGCTCCTCCGTTCGCACCACTAGGAAACATGTTCTTGTTCACTATAGACGATTCCGCGACGGCCCCCCAACAAAAAATGGCGGACGCGCCCAGTGTTACCGGATCAGCAAGCATTATGAATATCCCCTATTACCAGCGAGATGGCACGGAGGGCGTGCTATAAAGGCCGTCGTCTCCCACGTATCACCTGTGTTGGGTAGGCTGTGTTCGGAGGAGCAGCAACGTTCGATTTGGATGAAACGCAGGCGGCGTTGGTTCAAACGCACGGGACGCCACATGTGGCGAAATAAAGAAATCACAGCATATCCACAGGGTGAATGATGATGAGTGGACGAAGCTCCTGAGGTTCATGACTCTTCCGTGGAAATTCGCCCATTACATCATCACTCACCGCTGCCGCCGAGGAACTCGCGCTGGAGAACGGCGATGGCATTGCCCCGAGCCTGCTCGTTCTTCATGGCCGATACCGTGACGAAGTTTTTGCAAACCACAATTAGTCGCCGACCTTGCAGCTGTGGCCGAAACTGTTGTCTAGAAATTTGCGCTTGAAACGCGCGTCTGCGCCTTCGGAAAGAGCTCGCTTGAGGCGCTTGGCAGCAGCGACCCGCGCTCGCGCAGCCTCGGGATCCACCCGCCTGTACGCGCGTTTCCTCGCCGCTTCTCGGGCTCTCACAGTTTGTGGATCCGCTTCTCGGCCTCGCCGGGCACCTTCTGCTTCGCGGGCTCGAACTTGGGGATTCACTTCTCGGCGCTTCTGTGCAGCTTCGGCTTCGCGGGCTCTCACCTCCGGGTTCTGTCTGCGAGCGCGCGCTGCAGCCGCTTTCCGTGCCCTCCGCTCCGCCGCCTTGTCTTCCATATTGCGCAGCGATTCCGAGCGAAAGAGGAGTTGCGCCAAGAGAGAGCGCATTTTATAGCTCTCACCTCTAGCGGTCTCCCACCGAACGGCATCGAAACATCTCGAACGATCGCCTCCATCGAATGATCTAGTGATCGCTCATCACACCATGCGCTCCCATACATCTGAATGGAGCGAGCGCCGCAGCGCCATCTCGTATTTGAATTCGTGAACTATGTTGCGCTAGCGCCATCTAGTGATATCCCGTCACATTAGCCTTTATCATGTATCTCTATGGAGCGAGCGTGAGGTGTTGACAGACTGGGAAAGAGTACTTGGCTCTTCAACCCGGCTAGTACAGGTTTACACCCGCCCTGCTGGTCTCCCTCCCTGGCATTCTTCCCTTCTGGCCTTTTAGCGGTCTGGTGTTCTTCCCCTGCTCTGCCCTTCTCAGCCATGCCGAAAAGAAAGACACCCAGGTCTGTGTACGTTTGAAAGCGAACACCTGACTCACAAAGTGACGGAGTAAGCGGAGAGACCATGCTCCCGGAATCCCGCAGGACAAAGTACAGTGATTCGACTACGTTGAACTGTCGACGCTTTTGTGCTATCGTAGAGAATAATAAATTTGTTTTGCTGCTGAAGATGCAGGAGCGCATGCGTTCGTTTGCAATTATTAACACTTATGTAAAACTTATTGGGCCTATATGTATGATGTTGGAAATCTAAAACTGTTTTGCCTGCCCAAATTTAGCGCCTAAAACGCACTTTTTATTGCCTAAAAATGCGGCCTCTAGTATTAATACTGTACAGCGAAGGCCTAGGAGTGAAATGCAAGCACGCACCTTTCTTCCTCTGTGCCAATGACTCCCTGAAGCTTCAATGTTTTGAGACTCTTGTTAGCATGTAGAGCCTTGCACAATCCCAACACTTCGCTCACGCCAACGTGCTCGCAGTGTATGCTGAGAAACTCCAACGCGCAATTCTTCGACAAGGCTTCCGACCACTGGCTCATTCCTTCGCCGTCATCGAGAATCACGTGCTTCATGCTGAGCGTTTGCAGACAAGCGTTCTTTTGCAAAGCCAATGCCGCTGCTCGTGCGGAGCTCATGTTCATATATATGGTGCCATAGAGAAAAAATTCCTTAAGGTGCTTGTTGAGCTCAAGTGCTGCAAACAGTTCTTCGATCGAATACTGGGTCGCAATGCATAACGAGAGCTTCGTCAAAGTGCAATTCGTTTTCAATGCTTTGCCCATGAGAGAAATTTCCCTCTTGCAGATCAGCTGAGCAAAGACTTCCCGCAGCCTAGTGGAAACGCGCATGAGATTCACCACTCCATCCATGTAAGGCGTTCCACCATTATTGTAGTATGACTTGAACGTCAGGGACTCGCAGGCGACGAGGCTTTCGAGCATTGCAAGTCCGTTCCGCCTCTGCCCAACCTCACAGATGTCAAACTTTTTCAAAGTGTTGCGGTTGCGCTCTATGAGTGCGTCGATTTCATCGGCGATACGCTGGTTGTGTCCCTCGCAGCTGATAATTAGCGTCTCAAGGCCAGTAATGGTGTGTATGTCTCGCAGCTCTAGATGAGTGCCGGCTCTCTCAGTGATGCACAGAAGACGGAACCTGCGATAGACCAGCGTTGATGACGAAGGGCTTAGGTGGATCGGGAAGGGTGGTCGCTCGAAGGGGGATCTGGCGCGAATGGAGCAAACCAGGCTCAGCTCCTGGATACAAGGGTGGTGACTCGATAGGAGGGAAACAAGACGCGCAGTGTCTTGAGCGATGACCACTGGGTATATGTGAAACGGTTCTTTTGACACGGACTGCAGACGCAGCGTTCCTGGCCTTGACTCGGCCAGCTCTAAGTCGAATGCCTGTATCACTGAATTCCACGCCGTAAAATGATCACACAGCCAGCAAGTGTCGTCTGAGCTCACCGCTCCGCAAGGCCTGTCAAAGTCTAGTTGCCTCTGCCACTGGATGACGGAAATGGAGTTGTGATTTTTGCTTTGTGACATCTTCTATGCAACAGCGTTCTCTTCGGGCACCTGCAAGTACCGAATCGCAAACGACGCGGTTGTTGGTTATGTTGCTGCCCTTTGAGCATGGTTCATACCCAATACTGGGGATTGATGCAGAAGTCGGTGAAATTTTCTAATTTTCTGAGCGGTAACAATCCTAAATTTTAATAAATTGATTCAATTTGCCAATTATTAATAACGAATCGTTAAAGCTTACAGAATATAGAATGATATTCCTTTAGGCTCAGTGATAAGTTCCTCGATGCCAAAGAAAACGTCCGTGTTGATGCATCCCAGCGCAGTGGGCCCAAAAAAACAAAATAGTTGGTTGTAGTATTCTTTTCCTGGAAATCGTCAACCGGCGACTGCATGAATTTACCTTGTGGATACCTCCGTCATTGGGCTCGGTGTAGCACAAAAGTTAAGCGCCTCTTCACAGGAGTATTTGATTGTTTATTGCCATTTTAACGTGACGGCGTTGAAGAGCTTGTTTCTGGAGTAGGTTTGTGGAGTAGGTAATTCTGGAGTAGATTTGTACGGCGTTGGCCGTCAGCAAAAAATCGGTGTTGCCTGTGAGGAAAAAATCTCGAAATACTAGAAATAAAAATCAAGCTCCGTGTCAAAATCGAACCCAGGTCTGCTGCCTGACAGCTATGCCAGTTCTTGAAAGTATTCGGGAACAAAATCCTATGCAGGTGTCATGGAGTGCGAGGAGCCCCGTTAACACCAGTTATATTGCGTGGGAGAAGCGAAAATTGTATCGGGCATCACAACATATAAATAGCACAACTAGTGGGTTATTTAAAGCTTCCCACCCATTCCAAAGGGCTGAACCATAATTATTCATTACCATCAGCTACAACATACACAAAGAGAACACAATGCCTTAGAGACGTGTACTTAGTTGCTATCTATTTCTCAAAATTTTGAATTATGGTGCATTGGGCACTTTGCGACTGTTCTTGCAATAGGCATTCTAGGATGAATGAAAACTGCGAAAAGCTCGTTTCCTCGCGACGCGGTTGAGGTGTCGACCGAGAAGCTAAGGCTAGCGACCGGCTAGCCTTCTCCGCGAGAAGCGACCTGCTAGCGCATGAGAAGACGATGTAAACGGGCCCGCAATCCACTCTTAAACACGAAGCTCAAGTGTCCTCCAAGGTTTACTCTATTGTAGGACCGGAGCGACACGAAAGCCGATACATAAGCTTTATTTTTGGACATACACCCTGTCATCCCAGACCACCAATGCCGATTTGAGGCTTGAAAATGTAAGCAACTTCAAAAAACCTTCAAGAGACACCCCTGTGGCATTACGAAAGCCAACTTCATAGTCGTATTCTATGATGGACTCTTTGGCACTTCGTAGTAAATGTGCATGTACTACTGAATAGTAAACGTCAACCACATCAATAGCAATAGGATTGTGAACTCCTACACATTGAGTGTTGAGATTTTGAGAGACTTGCATGGTATGGTGCACTAAAAATGAAAAAAAAAGAAAATGCGAATCGAACTGTGACTGCAAAAAAGCAGAAACCACGAATTCGGCTTCATTCACCTTTTTCATCCACAAATAAATAGTGAACACTGGTACTCGACATCCACTCAGTAAAACCGTCGTCATTTGAGGAAAGAAACGGCAGAGTATGCGCTCCTCAGTATTACTAATTTACCTACACATGTGCTCACGCGTGCACTACGAAACAGCGCTTCAGGAACGCAAAGGGCAGAGGTCGTACATCGAGCCGTGGACGCGCGACGGCGTTCCACTTCCTGCTGGCATGTCTCTCGCGCCATCAAAGCACTAGCTTGCGCGACATTCGCTCGTCGACATCATTCCCTTTTGGGGTGCCTACTGCAGCGGTTTTATTAGTCGGTGTCATCGCACCCGAAGCAGTAGGCGGCCGAGAAACACCGTTCGTGCATGCCGAAGCTGCACTATTCCGTCGACGAGCTGTCGCACTCTACCGCGACGCGAGGGTAACTGTGTAGACACCTATTCGAGTCACCGTTTATGCCGCATCGCACCGACCGTAGAGTTAGTTTAGACCGTACAGTAGCGCAGCGAAAGCATCCGCTGCCATGACCACCGAAGTGCTCCCTGTCAGCGCTGGTTAGTGTCATGAAGCAATAAGTACTTCGCTTCATCACTCCCCGACGGCGACGCTGCCCGCCCCCGCCAACCAAGAGCGCTCTCAGTGGGATAATCTCAGTGGGATATTTACGAGATATAAGGGGCATTTGTGAACCATCGTGCGTGCGTATCGGTGGCGCATTAGGTAGGGCGCCTGGGACATATCGTCGCGGACTGAGAGGTCGTGTGTTCGACTGGCGGGGAATCCGCGTCAACGAAACTTTTTTCTTCGTCATATGTCTATGCGGATTTCACCCATGTCAAATCTGTGACGGAAATGACGTCAGTGAAGCTTGGTAGACCGCGTCATAAAACATTTTCTTGTTAACAAACATAACCGATCGTTTTCTCCGGATTAGAGATTTAGCACGTAGGGAAGTCACTAAACCTTTGTGCAAGTAGAAGGGTGCAAACACGGCAGCGAAATTACGTGATGGAAACTTCCGTCATCCTTGAATTGCATAAATCACTGCGCCAGGGAAGAAAATGGCCCTTGTGCTCCGACGATCCAGTTAGACCGGTGTCTATTACACCATCATCTCACCCTAATTGAGCGAAATGTCGACGTCGTGATGTATGCTGTAGAACACGAATGGCAGGCGCGGAAAGCAACCACTGTGGAAGAGAATCAGCAATTTCATTTAAAGACCAACAATTCTGGCCAGGCACCCATATTGAATGTATACGTTGAAGATGAGCGGCAACTACAATTTTAAAGAGCTTTAATACAAACGTGACTGCCACCACTTGCCGAGTAAACGCTGCTTCAATTATCGCTCTTCTCCTTGTCAGACACGTTGAAACAACAAAACGAATAAAAAATGTCACTAACCAAACGTAAGTAGTAGGGTATTGAAACTTCTAAGGTATTCATATTGTTCTCAGCTTTTGCGAACTTAGTTTACCTCCAACATCATTGTCCAAGTCTTATTCTTGAGTGCATCAATATGAGCATTTATTTCGATGTTCTGCTACTTGCTGTTGAGAAAGGTCTGGCAGGTATGCTGGCCGTAGCGAATTGATTCCAGCTTTGCGTAAACAATGGGGGAGCAGGAGATGAATCAGGTGCGTTTAATTCTATTGGTTAAGACATGGTTATGAAACAGGTAATAAAAAATACGGCTGGCGTAAGCTAAACACGCAGCACAGCCACAGCGCAAATTGGAGCAATGGCCTTTACATAGGGTTTTGCATTAAGGACGGCTCGATGTTGGCAATCTGAGGTGACCATGTTGTTTTGGTGCCGCCTTTCTAATCTGCTGTTTATTATTCAGTCATTGATGCCAAATCACCATGGCAAGTTACAGGATTGAGCAGCGTATCCAAATGGTGAATTTGTATTATCAAAATGACTCTTCGTTCGCGGAACGTTGCGCCTAAAAATCATGTTTGGCGACAAGGTGGATTTTTGGCTGAATGGCTATGTTAACACACACGACTGCTGTATAAAGGACGACGGCAGCCCACACGAGCTTCACCAGGAGGCCATCCATTCACATAAGCTTACTGGTTTGGTGCGGATTTCGGGCCGGCGGTGCCATTGGCCCATACCTTTGTGTTGTCGACGCTGGCGAGGCTATCACCATCAACGGCGAGCGCTACCGAAAGATGATAACCGATTTATTTTGACCGAAATTGAACGATATGGGTGTCGACGGCATGTATTCAATGCACTACGGAGCTACGTGCCACACAGCGGACATAGCGATGCATATTCGGCACGTATGATTTTAGAGTATGGGAATCGCTTGCAGAGTTGACCTCTAAGTGCTCACGAAGATCGTGGGATTTTTGACGCAGACTTTTTCTTGTAGGGTTTCCTAAAGTCGCAGTTCTATCCCAATAAGCCGCAATCGACCGATGCCCTTAAAGTCAGCATAACCCAGGCCATCCCGCAAATTAATCCGGATTGATGTGGCAGAGTAATTAATATTGCACCACTCGGATCTGTGCCACCACGTGAAGCCGCGGCGGACATTCGAACGATGTTATATTCTATACATAATGGCATGCATGGGCCTTTCAAACGATAAAAAATAATTTTCGTTAAAGCTCACACAGAGTTGGTTTTATTCCGTCACCTTTGACCCGCATTTATTGGAAAACCCTATACATACCCTCGTATGCTCTCTGGGGGCTCTTACTGCAAGTATAGCTGCGAAACACCCACATGCCATGAACCATCATTTTTGGGAAAAAGGGCCGAAATTCCCGCTATGCGTCTCTAAGGCGTTGTATAAACCTACGTATCTGTCCACTTTCTGGATGCTGTGGCCGATGAGTGGATTATGAACAATGCAGAGCCCTTAGTAAAGGGTGGCATTAAAACATCTACCCGTTACGTAAACCAAATGTTGTGACGCCTGGTGCCGCTTTATGCTTTTGTAACATAACAATACTTCAGGAGAGAGAGGCCGGCGCTACGGATCCTGACGAGTCTTTGTCGGCGTCGCCACGATCCTGAAAGGCGAACGCCCGTTGTGAAGCGGCGGTGACTGCGACGTCCAGACTGGCCGAGATAATAAGCGCGTGGTGACAAACTGAGCACATTCTCGCGCAGCCTCATCCTAAGTATCATTGAGCCCTGCGTAATATGGCTACACGCTGCGCGAAACACAGCGCCCCAGAATCGTCGCCCGAGGCATAGGTCAGCGGCGATGGCTACAAAGACAGGCCGCCCAGATTGGAAGTGGATCATTCCTTCGCTACTCAGACGAGCGTAACTTCGACATGCTGGCCCGCTACTGCTGCTAATCGAATAAACGATTGTTAGGATTTCATGTTTACATTCATGCTTCGCTGGACTCGGCAACCCACATCTGGTGTCGATCTCGCATTAACCTTTGAAGTTAGCTTGCGGGGAATTAAAGTTCCCGGCCATTATCAACATCTCGCTCCCTTTATCATTGCCAGCTAGGAATCCCTTTAGGAAATTCAGAAAATTTGGAGAAGTCGCGGGTGGGCTGCATAAAGCGCCTATAATGTGAACTCGTTCTTCAAATGTAAGCTCATAGCATGCCGCATCGGGAACGTGAAATTCAGTCCTGAAAGTTGGGCTAGAAGCTTTAACAATAATGACACCCGAAAAGTTACCACCCGGGAGGAACAATGTAATATGAGGAAAGATGATATAAACCGATATAATGAGAGGGAAAATGGCTCAAATCTTGCACTAGGCCGCACAGAGATCGATATACAGCGATGCCGACCGCTCTCGTGCTTATTTGATGCTGTATCAAGTCAGAACGTGGCTGTAGCGAGTTTGAACACGGGTTGAGCTTGGCTGTGGCGAGGGTGAACTTGTTTTGAACTTCGCTGTAGCAGTGTTGCCACCCGTACGGTAATTACTCTATTGTAGGTTATTTTCGGAATTTTTCGCGCATCGTAGGGTAGTACGGCGGTAATACGAGTTTCTTGTCAGAAGTAGGGTAATTTTCCCTTTTCTCTGGTTATCGATCAGTGAAAAATATATAGTCGATGCGATATCTCCAACGTTGCCATTCCTAAATAGATCCGAAAATTAGATCTTTGCAGAAAATTGGAATGATTCAATTCACATGTCACCAGCATAAGGCAGCGACGAAAGATCACATGTCACATATCTCTGCAGCGCTAGCTATGGGGTTTTTGCCATGGATGTTTTTTTCTCCCTGCCGTCTCCCATTCGTTTATTGCATGGATTGGCTTTTAAGAGATGGCGTTCGGTTCCAGTTAAAGCGAACGCCTTAGATAGCACATGGAACACGCAAAATGCTCGTGGTCGTGAACGCGACTGCTGCGAAAAAAATATCACGTATTTCGTCACCACATGACGTCATCGTGACGTCACAGATCGCATATTTTCACACACAGAACGCATATATTCAAACAGCAAGTCGCTTCCCTTCGAATTATCATCAAATACATCCTTGCTTATTCCGTCTTTATCCTATTGGTAAAGAGCCGGTTTTCTTTCCATCGCTGCTATCAAATAAGTTTTTCCGCTTCTCCGACTTTTCGCTTAACGTCCTGTGTTACGATATGACTTACGCAGCCAGCCGTATACTTGCTGATGGGTATCCTAGTTCTTTTTCGCAAATGTGACTCAACGCTCTTCCCATACAAATGCTGGAATGCTTTCTCTTCCCCTCTTTAAAGGGGTCATGAAGCACCACTTGGGCTTGTTGAACAAACACATCCTGCGGAAACCTGACACGGCTATGAACTGCTCAGTCAAATATTGCGCATGCGCGCCGCGTAAAGGGTACAAGCGGAGCGCTCAGTTGCTGTTTTCTCAGGCGCCCCACTTTTCAAACAGAGGCCGCTTCTCGCTCTCGTCGATGGGCTGGCGCTTGTCGGTTGACGTCACGTATCTCTTTCTCCGCGTCGCAAGAGACATAGGGCCAAACAACGAAACGTTCCTTTCCTTCGACCGCGTCCTCACGTTACGTGAGGCCTCCTTACAGCCAAGTACCGACGGAGGAAGCAAGCGTACACTGAAAGCTCCCTTCACCCTTCCTCGCGGGAAGAATGGTTGCCGCGCTCCTGCGTTCGAGATTATTGAAAAACGCCAAGCCTGCGCTGAAACCGCAGCACAGTCACAGCGAAAGCTGGAAGAGCGTCGTTTCTAGAGCCTGTTGTAAGCTCTCTTGGGGCTACAATACAAGTACACTAGAAAGGTACCCACTACGCCATAAATCACAATTTCTGTGAAGTTGGGAAGCACCTACTAAGCCATTATTCGTCATTCTGCGGAGCAGCGAGGCACCAGCTACTCATCTGTAAGGCATTATGTGCACTTTGTTGACAAGACGACTGATGACGATGAAGAATTATGGCTCAGCCCTTTGTAATGGGCTGGAAGTTTTAAACGGCCCACCAGTTATGTAATTTGCATTGGGTGACGCCCGGTAGCTATTTCCCTCTCCCGTCATGCTGTATAACATACGTTGACGTGGGAGAGAGACGGGGGGGGGGGTGAAGAACTTTACTGAGACCCCGAGGAAATGGATCATGCGCTTATGGGCTTCCTTGGCAACCAATACAAGTGCACTTGCGAGGAACCCACTACGCTATAAATCATTGTAATTTTACTGAGACCCCGAGGAAGTGGATCATGCGCTTATGGGTTTCCTTGGCAACCAATACAAGTGCACTTGCGAGGAACCCATTACACTATAAATCATTGTAATTTTTTAGAAGTAGGGCAGCCGGCACTGTGCCATTTTTCGTCATTCTACGGAGAGCCGTGGTACCTGCTAAACGCATGTAAGGCATTATGCGCACTTTGCTGATGCTGTGCCTGATGACGATGAAGAATTATGGCAGAGCCCTTTGTAATGGGTTGGAAGCATTCAACAACCTACTCGTTGCGCAATTCGCATTATGTGACGCCTGGTTACAGAATTCGCGTTGTGCGACGCTTGGTGATTATTTTACTCTTCTACCACGCTATATTGCACACGCTAATGTGGTTCCTTCCCGACATGAAGCCTGTATAGGACCTTTTTGCAAAGCAGTTTGGAGCACCAGTATGGCTCAGAGGTTGAATACTGGGCTCCCACGCAGAGGGCCCAGGTTCGAAGCTCGTTCCATCCTGGAATTTTTTTCTTATTTCGTCTTTTTCCTATTTCGAGCGATACTGGTTACGGACACCGGCGGCGGCGGCGGCGGACAACTACGGCGCCAAAAACGGCCGGTGAAATGATCTCATAACAGCTTTCGCTGTAATACAAGCTTTGCTCACAAGCGTTTATTCTGTAAAAAAGTGTTGGGTCACCACATCACTTCCAAATTAAAGTGTTAATATAGAGACGCGTGTACGCTTTATTCCAACTGCGATTACTAAATGTGAAAAGCCACCGTAGTCGAGCGCAAAACGTGGTGCGTTCTAGCAACACTGAAACGGCCGCCTCTTTAAAAGCTGTCAGTCTATGGCGGTATTTTGTAAGCTTTCCTAAAACGGACCGAGGCGGTCCGTCCTTTTTAGGAATGCTTACAAAATACCGCCACTAAACGGTCTAAACGCGCTTCACCGTGCACGCACGCTCGCGTCTCCCCGCAGAGGTGGGGTGGGAGGGTTGCCTCGGAAACAAGCATCGCGTGGGCTAGCTCATCACGTGGCCTAGCTATGAGGTGAAGCGCTCGTTCAGGGCCAGGAGCGGACCTAAGGGCGCACGAAGGTAGCCCCAAAGCAACCTTAAGCTGAGGAAGCGCCAAGGAAGCCTTCACCGAGGGCTCCTCAGTGAGGAAGCTTTCAGAGTGACATAAGGCGGCCTCACCAAAATGAAGACTTCCTTACTGAGGAAAGGAACGTTTCGTTATTTGACCCATAGCGTCCTTACTGGCCAACAGCCGACATAAATCAAGAGCGGTGTTTGGATCAGATGCTCTTGTCCCCGTTGACACTGTGTATAATGGTTATTGTAGATAAATAAAGAGACCAAAATGTGGAAAAATTTGTTGCGAGTTTTCAACAAGATGACTCACTTCCGGTAGAGTTCAACTGTCCTCTGCTGAATTGCGCGCACCCGCGCACGTTCGAGCGCAACCTTCATTTGGCCACAGTGCCTTTTCAGTATCGCAGCCTGTTCTGCCTCGCTTGTTTCGATTAGTTTTGAATGTCATAACTGGCCTCAAATCTTACAAAAACGTTTGTGCAGCGTTGAGCTCTAACGCCACGGATCTCGTGCTGACTTGATCAGTGCGTGCACAGCTCGAGTCGCAAACAGGTTCCTAACAGGCCGGAGAGCTGCCCATGGTGAACCATGAGGGTTGGATTATAGCTGAGGGTTTTCACGCTATTCTCATTTTGACAGAGATTGCACACGATAATTTAAACTTTGGATAATACACTTCACGTCACTGTTATCCCGAAGACAGATTCAGCGGCAAGGTCGAAATAGTACAACCAAAATTCCACTCTCAACTCACTGAGTGTACTTTTGCTTCCAGTCGTCTTGAAAGAAGAACCATCGGCCTGCGTTTACGCTTGCGTAAGGCCACTACATAATTTGTTGGGCGTTGTGCAGGGCGAAGGGAACACCTTCGACTCTGAATTCTTCGGTTCGTCGTGTCGTGCCGTTATAAAAGGGATAAACGAGTACACTCTTGAGTGCTTCTTCATATATCGGCAATGCTTCGCTCGCCTGCAATTCGTAGATACGAGCGTAACAAAGGTAACTTCAGTTGGCCACACTCATGTGCATTCCATGGGCGTATGCTAGCTGTGGGGCAATTTTCGTAATTTCTGGAACAATCTGCAAGCGTCCAGTGGCATCACCGCGTTCTGAGCTGTTCTAAGACCGCCTGTGTTTGCATTGTAGGTGTCTGGGCAAGCCGCCGCGCAGAACCCCTCAGAGACGAGGACGAGACACGCGTCTTTATCATTCCAAGGATCGGCCGCGACTCATTTCAAGGTGGCTGCCCTGTCGAATGCCCTGGATCTGTACAAGTTCTAATCTTGTGTTTGAGCTGTTTAATAAAAAGTAAAATTTAGAAGTTCATACCGTTGCCTTCAAGTTCATCAGTGAATACGAAACACTGGTTTTAATGCTAGCATCATGTTTGCCCAATGGCTGCTGCATGCTTTTGCAGATGATGGCACATAAACTGTACAAGTATCCAAGTCTTAGTCAAGATATGTACTGAGTTTAGGAGAGAACAGAACGCACCTTTCTTAAATCTGCAGGATCACAATCAATATGTGAACAAAAAATTGTGATCGCAATATAATCCTTACTTTAACACTAGATATGCAGGGCAGAGAAATTAACTGCAGACATGAGTGAATAGTGCAAGAAAACACAGACAAGGTATAGAGCTCTGTCGTCTCTACCTTGTCCATGGTTTTTTTTTGCGCTATTCAGTCATGTCTGCAGTTAATACGCACCAACTAGCCCAACTCACATCTCTAAAAAGGCAGAGAAATCGTGTGTAAAATTACAGAAAAAGCATTATAAGAAATATCGTGTGTGATTACAAAAATCGTCTGTTATTTGAACTGTGTTTTAGGGAGGAAGAATTTCTGTAGGATAACAGAAAAACCATTAACAGAAAGATAGCGTGGAAATGCAAAACTTTTGTTCTTTAATAAATGTGGCAGAAACAGAAGGTCTCTGTAGAAGCGCAGAAAACCAATGACCGACTTTATATGCAAAATTACGGCGAAATGGAAAACAGAAAACAATTAAGAACAGAACTGTTATGTCACCAAATTTGCCATGCATGTCCTGTTTTTTTTTTCACAGTTTTTTTTTACGGTATAGAGAGGAAATCGGCTCTAGCAATCGACCATCTGCCTTGAGCAAAATTTTAGATACGAAAACGCATTATTCTAAGCTCGCAACGCGAACAGGTAACATTTAGGTGTCTGCTTGTGGCTTTTCAAATTAAACAGTCCAGAACATATGAATGTCTATGAGTATGAGCTCTATAAGATATCAGAATATACGTAAGTTTTATAACCACATTTCTAACGAAGGTTTCGAGTGAGAAGAAAACCATAAACTGAGATGAGGAAGAAGGTGGTTTTCGCCTTCCACACATGTCCACTCAAATCTACGAGAAACAACTTCACTTTTTTAGAGCGCAGCTCTTAAGCGCGCGTCCCTGCGTTGAGCAGACTCGCCGTTGGCGTGTGCGCAACCGATAGAGCGAACGAGGATGAAAGATAGCGAATCTGGAGTCTGTCGATATCACAAGCCACTGGCCTCTAACCTCGCTCATTCATCCGCCACGCAGGCTGGCCCCTTGGCCGGAGCTCATGCGCATCCAGGGCTGGCACGTGTACTGGGGCTTACTTCGCTTGTAGTAACGAGCCTGTCGGTATTTCGCTTGGTTCGCGGCGCCTGCAATGCAAAGCTTATGGTGTATGTAGCACTCGAGCGCTGGAAGTTTCTGTGGCAATATGTTACGAATGTTACATTGCTACAAAAGCGCATAGCCAAAACTTTAAACACAGATTGCGTTGCCCCAACACAAACTTGCGCTCAGAATTCACATTAGGCAGTATCGTACTCGTCAGTGAATTGTTCACAGGGAAATCGTTCACCAGATCAGAACGGCAGTGGGGTAGTTATGCGCCGCCGCCACCGTCGCCGCCGGTGTCCATAACCACTATCACCCGAAATAAGACTTGAACTATGGTCCCTTGAATACTGGCTAGTCTACCGTCCGCATGGCGCACCGTATGGAGAGGGGTTGACGCTTTCTAAATGACGCCGCAGGGGGCGCTGCGCGCTTTCGGAATGTCACCCTCTGCTCTCGCCTGCTTGTTCGTTGTGTTGTGTTGCGGTGCTGTGGATCGTCCTTTATGTTACTATGACCACAACTGCGACGGTGTGTTTGCTGGACTACGTGGACCTCACCACATCAGTCTGCGGGAACGAATGACCATCCAACTGCAGCACAATTTTTAGTGATAGTTCACCAGCATTTTATAACATTGCAAAACCACATAAATCAGGAAATTGTGCCCAGAAGTTATCACTGCTCTGGCTTCTCTTCCTGAGGTACAAACGAAAAGCAAGATTGCTGTACTGGATAATTTGATTGATGGAGGAATGTTTGGTGATGCTGAAAATGCACTGCAAGGTTGCGCCTTGCGAAATATCAGTTCGTCGGACCACGCGTCTTCTGTGACGGCAAAAAGCCATGAAATGCTATGATGTGGCAGGGTACACAGTAAGAATTACAGGAAGTATCCTTCGGAAGATCCCGAGGGACACTTCCTGTAATGAGTGTACACTGCTGCTCTCTGTGGAAAAGCGTGGTGCTGTGTATGATGCTTCTGAATCCACGTCAAAATTCGACAATGGAGGTTTGATATACCCTTCGGGCCCTCTTAAGGATATTATAACCATCCTTGAGAACAGCTTAGCGACATTTTTCTGCGTAAATAAGCTACACGAGCAAAGAAGATGACTCTTTTAAGGGCCCCCTTTTTTTTTTGTGAAACACACTATTTCATGAGAACTAACAGACAATAATGCCAGGAAAAGCATACGGGATATTATTTGTAGTAATTAGGATATAAATGTGAAGAAAGTAAAGTGGACGAAAAGATAACTTGCCGCCGGCAAGGACTTTACTATTTCACATTTATATCCTAATTACTACAAATAGCATCCCGTTTCTCTGGCATTATTGCCTGTTAATTCTCATTAAATAGTGTGCTACACGAGCAAAGCATTCTCGACTTTGCCGATTTCATTACGTGGGTACAGCGGCCTGCACTAACATGCACTGAGCATGCACAGCAAAACAACCTACTCACAGTACTACCATGCATTCTTTTGATATATGTGCCTCGGCAAAGCAAGCCTTTGCGAACGAAAGCACGTGAGAACGTGTTAATCGAACCGGTTAGTATTTGCCATGGGCACAATTACGCTGCAGCAAAAAATATTGAGAGAAATTGTCAAGCTGAACTATGCTGAACGTGCGCCCGCGCTTCGGCGACACGCAGCTGGTCGGCGGAGCGCCGCTCCCCAGCATGAGGACTGCTCGAAGCACCACCACCCGCATCATTCGGTAAGCGTGCTCGCTCCCCTCGGCGGACGGCAGACTAGCCAATATTCTAGGGACCCTACTTGAACGCAGGCCCTCTGTGTGGCAGTCGAATATTCGCAATGCCCATAGACTGTCGCGCCACCAAGCGGAATTCAGGAGCGTCCTCTCGAGGAGGGTTAGTAGTCGACAATATGACAGCACTAAGCAGTCGCTCCCTTGTGCGTCTGTGCTAGCCTCAGTGTTAACACGTTGGAGAGAAAGGAATACTACGACTTCACATGTGCCCTGGATCAGTGAACAAACCGGGCCCTCCGTGACACGAGAAATCTGATTCGTTCTTGCGAGACGCGAAGTTGTCGTGAAAAGACATGGCAACTCGCGTTTTCAATGATAGCCCACAGCGTACACATAGCTTCGGGAGGTTTTCTGCAGCCACGTAGGTTAGTTAGATGTTATCATCATTTGAAACGCACGTAGTGCATGAATCCCATAACTTTAAACGCGGGAGGTCGCGCGGGCTCGCGATGTACTCTTCTGTAATTGAGCAATCTCAAGTTAGCGATACATTAAAATAGGGCCTCTATCCTTTGTCAGAAAAGCGCTGTTATGAATCGTGCCAGCGACGTCTCAGTCATTCGAGGACGCGTCCGCTACACGCCTTTCATGGAGCGAACGCTCTTTTACAGCCAGCGCTGCGCCGCTTGTTTTTGTACGTTTGTTGATCGGTGGCAGCACACTGCATGCGATTTGCTTGTTAACCGGTTTGCGAGCAAAATGTTCTCCGCGCCCAGACGTCTCTCTAATTGTAAACATGGTGACGCGGAGTGGTCGAAGTCGTTCGGCGGAGGCAATTCTTCATATTGCTTACAGCAGTGATGTTGAAACAAACCATCTTGACGACGAGGGTTTTTCGCTGGACGTAGAAGGCTGTGAAAGCACCGAGAGTGACAGCGACGATGAACGATCAGCTGCTAACTCACGAGGAGCGAGTCGCACTTGACGTCCCCTCGTGCGCTAATGTTATTTCACACTCGTAAGTCACCTTGATTGTATTTAATGTATAATATCCTTGAGGGAGATCAAAATAAAAGCATAGTTTTTCTTGTGCATTGCATGTAGCGCAATTATTGTGGATATTTGGAGCGCCGCAGTCCGCCAACACGCTCGAGCTCAACCATCGAAACAAAATGGTTAGATCGATCAAACGTGCAGTCACGGCCACAATCCACGCCACTCGGCCGGCCAGTAGCGTAGCAAAGGGGGGGCACACCGGGTCCATGCCCCCCCCCCCCGCCGCATATTTTCCCCCATGGCATACAAAGCACAAAATGACTCTCGACCCCATATGCCTGTCCGACCCCACTTCCGATCAAGGAGGTGCCCCGCCCCCCCCCGCCCCCCGAAAAAAAATTCTGCCTATGCCCTTGCTCTCGGCTAACTTTTCCTGTACTTCATCGGTACCTTCCGAACGGCATTGTTGTTCGACGAATTTTACAGCGAAAGCTGTTATGAGATCATTTCACCGGCCGTTTTTGGCGCCGTGGTTGTCCGCCGCCGCCGCCGCCGCCGCTGCCGCCGCCGGTGTCCGTAACCAGCATCGCTCGAAATAGGAAAATAAACGAAATGAGAAAAAAATTCCAGGATGGAACGAGGTTCGAACCTGGGCCCTTTGCGTGGGAGCCCAGTATTCAACCTCTGAGCCATGCCGGTGCTTGAAACTGCTTTGCCAAAAGGTCCTATACAGGCTTCATGTCGGGAAGGAACCACATTAGCGTATGCAATATAGCGTGGTAGAAGAGTAAAATAATCACCAAGCGTAACCAGGCGTCACATAATGCGAATTGCGCAACGAGTAGGTTGTTGAATGCTTCCAACCCATTACAAAGGGCTCTGCCATAATTCTTCATCGTCATCAGGCACAGCATCAACAAAGTGCGCATAATGCCTTACATGCGTTTAGCAGGTACCACGGCTCTCCGTAGAATGACGAAAAATGGCACAGTGCCTGCTGCCCTACTTCTAAAAAATGACAATGATTTATAGCGTAGTGGGTTCCTCGCAAGTGCCCTTGTATTGGTTGCCAATGAAGCCCATAAGCGCATGATCCATTTCCTCGGGTTCTTCACACCCCCCATCTCTCTGCCACGTCACGTATGTTATACAGCATGACGGGACAGGGAAATAGCTAGCGGGCGTCACCCAATGCAAATTACATAACTGGTGCGCCGTTTAAAGCTTCCAACCCATTACAAAGGACTGAGCCATAATTCTTCATCGTCATCAGTCGTCTTGTCAACAAAGTGCACATAATGCCTTACAGACGTGTAGCTGGTGCCTCGCTTCTCCGCAGAATGACGAATATTGGCTTAGTAGGTGCTTCCCAACTTCACAAAAATTGTGATTTATGGCGCAGTGGGTACCTTTCTAGTGTACTTGTATTGTAGCCCCAAGAGAGCTTACAACGGGTTCTAGAAACGACGCTCTTCCAGCTTTCGCTGTGACTGTGCTGCGGTTTCAGCGCAGGCCTGGCGTTTTTACAGCGAAAGCTGTTATGAGATCATTTCACCGGCCGTTTTTGGCGCCGTAGTTGTCCGCCGCCGCCGCCGGTGTCCGTAACCAGTATCGCTCGAAATAAAAAAAAAAACGAAATAAGAAAAAAATTCCAGGATGGAACGAGGTTCGAACCTGGGCCCTCTGCGTGGGAGCCCAGTATTCAACCTCTGAGCCATGCCGGTGCTTGAAACTGCTTTGCAAAAAGGTCCTATACAGGCTTCATGTCGGGAACGAACCACATTAGCATATGCAATATAGCGTGGTAGAAGAGTAAAATAAGCACCAAGCGTCGCACAACGCGAATTCTGTAACCAGGCGTCACACAATGCGAATTGCGCAACGAGTAGGTTGTTGAATGCTTCCAACCCATTACAAAGGTCTCTGCCATAATTCTTCATCGTCATCAGGCACAGCATCAACAAAGTGCGCATAATGCCTTACATCCATTTAGCAAGTACCAACGCTCTCCGTAGAATGACGAAAATGGCACAGTGCCTGCTGCCCTACTTCTCAAAAATTACAATGATTTATAGCGTAGTGGGTTCCTCGCAAGTGCACTTGTATTGGTTGCGAAGGAAGCCCATAAGCGCATGATCCACTTCCTCGGGGTCTCAGTAAAATTACAATGATGTATAGCATAGTGGGTTCCTCGCAAGTGCACTTGTATTGGTTGCCAAGGAAGCCCATAAGCACATGATCCATTTCCTCGGGGTCTCAGCAAAGTTCTTCGCCCCCCCCCCCCTCCCTCTCTCTCACGTCAACGTATGTTATACAGCATGACGGGAGAGGGAAACAGCGACCGGGCGTAACCCAATGCAAATTACATAATTGGTGGGCCGTTTAAAGATTCCAACCCATTACAAAGGGCTGAGCCATAATTCTTCATCGTCATCAGTCGTCGCGTCAACAAAGTGCACATAATGCCTTACATACGTGTAGCTGATGCCTCGCTTCTCCGCAGAAGGACGAATAATGGCTTAGTAGGCGCTTCCCAACTTCACAAAATTGTGATTTATAGCGTAGTGGGTACCTTTCTAGTACACTTGTATTGTAGCCCCAAGAGAGCTTAACGGGCTCTAGAAACGCCGCTTTTCCAGCTTTCGCTGTGACTGTGCTGCGGGTTCAGCGCAGGCCTGGCGTTTTTTTTTTTTTTTTTTGGCAACGTCGAAGAATTGCACGTTGCGGAAAGCATACGTCCGCATTCTTTTCGATGTTCATGATTCGATCGTGCTGATCGAACCTTGAACATGCGAGGGAAGCGAATTGCACGCGCCTAGAGTCTCAGCATGGCTATGACACAAGCGCTAGTGAATGGAATGTTAAATGCTTGTGTTCCGTTGAAGAAGTAACTCCGCGTTCCTGACAGCGCAAGTAACGACGACGGCGTATTATATTTGCGAACCATCACCACGTTAACGGTCCCAGGCGGCAGCGATGTCGCTACTCGCTCGCGGCCTACTACTGCGGCAAGTCCGTCAGGTTCGCTCGGTACCAGGCCCGTAGCCAGGAATTTTTTTCGAAGGGGGGGGGGGGGGGGGGGGGAAGGGGTCATTGCTGAAAACTTTGTCTATTTGAGAAAGACACCTATTTCCATTATTTATTTTTGGTAAAAAGACCTACATTACCAAAATTTCGGGTGGGGGGGGGCCTGCAGGCTCCCTCCCCTTGCTACGGGCCTGCTCGGTAAATACTACCTCGGAGTGCCGTTCAGTTCATGTGTCAATCTAGTTCATGTAGTTTTCTGTAGCACACACAGGATTTCGCAAAGCACCGTTGATGCACGGTAACAAAGCTAAAATATAACCTCTCACACCGCAGCAAATATTTAAGTGGCGAGCACTCAGCACTTTCCCATGGTTTGGGAAAGTATCCATTTGAGTGCAGCTCCTGACTTCACCCGGTAAAAGTGGTGCGGGTCGTACGTCCGCACGTCCTATCTGTTCCTATATGCTGACAAACGTGTTGACCCTCCTCCGGGCGCCATCTTGAATCGCACGGCGCGCCACCTATAGATCGTGGGCATTGCAAGTTTTATTACAGCGCCACGCTGGTGCTTGAAACTGCATTGCAAAAGAGCATATACAGGCGTCTTGTCGAGCAAAGAATCGCGTTAGCATGTGTAATCCTTATTGGAAAACCCAGTGGCACTGTCCCAGTGCCATCCCTGATTATTGGACCAGTGTGGCGCTGGGTACTGGGACGCTGCACGAGGCACGCTGGACGCTTGCCCACTGCACACTGGGCCACCCGTTACGGGCCGAAATGGAGCTTTTAAAATGTTTTTAAAAGCTGTTGTCATACCCAGATCGTAATTAGGGCTGATACGCGAGCACTGCGACAAAGAAAAAACCCCAAAAACCCCCCAATTCTGAATCTGACAAGTTACCGCTGCACCGCACCTGGAAGAATAGAGACAGCCAGATTTTTCTTCATGTAATAACTCCTTGCGGTAGGCAGTATTTTCATTTTTCTCGTTTAGAAGTGTAGATTTCAGTCTCTTTGTGCTCGCGAGAACATAAAAGAAGGTAGTTCATTTGTTTTTTATGTGCTGCCTAGGATCAGAACGTGCTATCTGGCACGTTTTCCCCGGAAGAAATAATAGCGTAACCGCAGATGTGTTGCGGCAATAGCACTGATTCGCTAAGTGATCCGTTAGTCATACCTATATAAAAAACAATGTGCATCTGACCTGCACACTGAACACTTTAGTTTTCGTCACCCGTTCGAACTTATTTTCTGTCCTTTTTTGATTACATTCCGCGTACTATACAGCCGCAGTAGTTCATTCTAGCCAAACCGACCGTTAGGCTAGAGCAGTACTCCGTGCGCCACAATCTCTGTGAAGAACGTGTATATTCAATTATGAAGAATCTAATAACCGTTCAAATGTAGCTTCGATCATACCTGACTCAAGGGAGCCCATATTAGCATCTTCGACTACATGTATCCTAAGCTAAAAACGCCGAGGTTGAGCATTACATTGACTGGCTCACTGTTGCCGGTGACGTGCGGCTTTCAGCGCTACGAGCCCATATGGAAGAACTGGACTGGCTGCTAGAGTAGGTTGACGTTATTATCAGACAAATACTAATGTCACATTCTGTTGCGAATGCTAAGTTCTTTCGATGCAGTTATATGAACTACATTTACGACACTCGATCACTCACTTCAGAGAAAACGCGCGCGTTCGCGCTCGACAGATGATTGCTTTAGCGTATACGTACGCCCGTCGCTTAACTAAAGCGAAAGCTAGATATGTGAAGGCCACAGAATAGAATAATATTTTCAAGATATTCGATAAGTTGTTCTTTTGATTTCTCGCGACCCAATACCAAACCTTATATGAATTCCACCCAGCGCGCCCAGTTTTTTTCCAATGTGCTGCCAGTGTGCCCGGTGGGCGGGCAGACACTGTACAGCGTTTCCAGTTCCACCAAGTGCGCTGAAAGGCACTGGGAGGCACTTGCTACGCTAGTTTTTTCCGATAGGGATATAATTCAATAAAAACTTGTAACTGGCCGAGTTGGTTCATACTTGAATGCATGAACCAACGCTTACTAGTTTACCAGTTTTACTTCTTTACCTTCATGTGTATTATAGCGTGGCAAAATAGTAAAATAACAATCAGGTGTCACACAACGAGAATTCTCTAACCAGGCATCACACAACGAGAAATGCGCAACGATTGGGCCAATGAATGCTTCCAACCCCTTACAAAAGGCTCAGCCATAATTCATTGTCATCAGCCGCTGAATCAAGAAAGTGCACATAATGCCTTACAGATATGTAGCGGATACCTCGCCTGTACGCAGAAAGACAAATAATGGCGTACGGGGTGCTTACGAACTTCACAATAATTATGGTTTATGGAGTAGTAGGTGCCGTGACAGTGTACTTGTATTAGTTGTCCCAAGAGAGTTGATAACGGGCTCTAGAAATGCCGCTCTTCCAGCTTTCGCTCTGACTGTTCTGCGCTTTCTGATCAGGCCTGGCGTTTTTTTTTATTAAGATAGCAGTTATATGGGACACTCTCGGTGGATTTTTGCCGTCCCCGTCAAGTCCCGGATATCTATATTTATGTTTATATATAAGAAGGAAGGAAGGAAAACAGGAGAGAGGAAAGACAGGGATGTTAACCAGTTTGGAATAACCGGTATGCTACCCTGTACAGGAGGAAGGGATGGGGTGAAAGAAGAGTAAAGAAAGAGAGAAAGAGAGGTTAACACACACACACACACATAACTTCACAGCGCAGAGCGGCAGTCTTGTGCGGTATGCGGCATCATTAAAAAGTCTACAGCCGCTCGTGGAAGTCTGTTGTCCTTAGGAATTTGAGCAATGCCTTGGTTGCTTGAATTCGCGATGACTTATCTGGATGACATTGGAGAATTGTTTCTAGTGTCAACGGTCTGTTGTGAATACGAGCGAGAGTGAATATCAGGGCTCGTCTCTGCGCAGCGTAGCGAGGACAGTTGCAGAAGATATGCTGCAAGGTCTCCTCGGTGCCGCAGGTGTCGCAAAGAGCGTTGTCGGCCATCCTATTGGAAACGAATATGACTTCGTGAAAGCCACTCTGAGCCATAAGCGGCATAGCAGAGTGGCCTCTCTCCGGCGGAGTCCAGGTGGTATTTGAAGTCGCCGCAACTCGTTTAGGTGGTGTGGCCGATAGTTTTGGCCTCTTGAGGTATTCAGTGTTGAGTGCGAAGTATTATTTGCGATCCTTTGAAGCATGGCAGCAGCATCAGACCTTGAAAGGGGTATAGCCTCTTCCTTGTCGCCTTGCAAAGCTGACCGAGCAGCATTATCGGCATGTTCGTTGACAAGCACGCCGCAGTGACTTGGCAACCATTGAAATGTCACTTGGTGTCCCTTCTCGAACAACTGGTATTCGAGATAAGACACCTCATTCATACGTTATATATGAGAAGGCACAAAGAAAAATAAAGCAGAAGAAAAAATTCTGAAGTAGCTGATCGGGCATTCGAACCAGCGACTCCTCGCTCCCCAGCGCGCTGCGTTCGACAACTCAACCACATGCCACGTATGCGCCGGCGAAATAACGGCGAGCTAACTATTTCACCATTTACCGCTGGTTGTACGTAGATCTCGGAGGAGCTTGAGCACGTTTTCTATCACGCAACGAGCGAGCGAGTGAGGAACTTTATAGAAAAACACCAAAGGGATCGGGATCAGGGGTGGAAGCGAAGAGGCTCCATATCTTCAACCGGTCGGTGGCTCAACCCAGCAACGCTCCTAACTTTTCTTTGAATTCGAAAACTGCTCTTGAGACGCGGACGACAAAGTGGCCCCTCTCTGTACCCACTCGTGATGTGGAACAAGAGAAAAAAAGAACGCCGTGCACACCTTGCGTTAGACGCCCCCGTGTGGCAGGAGATGCAGAGGGGTCACTCAACGCGCTGCAGTTTAAAAGAAAGAAGAAACATCTCACAGCGTGTGATTCTCTCTTTTCGACAAGCAGATTTGGTGAATCCCCCAGAGTGGGTATGTGCCATAATTCTGAGGAAAGAAACATTGTCTACACTTGCCGCGCGTAGCTCAAGCACAAAGACAACGTATGTGGCAGTTGTTAGTTCTGTGTATATCTGTGTGTACAGAGAACCAACAATTAGGCCTGTGTATACCTGTGTGGTCATTTCGAGCGTCCTTCTTTGTGCTTGAGCGGCGCGCTGGAAGTATCCAGCTGCTTGTCATACTTCGTGTGATAGGGCGAACTGTTTCCTTGTTACACTTCCCTGTATACCGTGGCTTTAGAGAGTCAGAATAGTACACTCAATACAGCCAATGGCAGGACTGTCTATGGAGCCAAATTTATAAGGACCAACCTACATAAAGCCAACCTGAAAAGCATCCGTGATGGATACGGGTATGAATCAGAATTTGGCTGCGTGTAGAAACAGCTTCCTTTGTGACCTACGAAGTAAAAATTGATGCAAAGAAGAAAAGCCAGTTTCCTTTTATCCTTTGAGCAACACTCTACAAGAGAAGCAAATGCTTCCAATGGTGTCGTTTAAATGTCTCCGAAAGATTTCTCACCAATCAAGGTGCAAGTTAAACTAAAAAAAACATTCATAGCGCTAAAAAGAAAGGAATGAATGAATGAAAAGTCTACGAGTAATCTCTTTTCGAGGTTGCCCAAGTGGTGCGTGAGCATAGAGTTTTATTGTAGGTTGCACCCGTTCCTAGAATGTTGTTTTTGGGTGGCACCGGCATGGCGTCCTTCACCTTCTTATCAACGTTCGCCAGCATCTGGAACGGCCCTACCGCAGCTGAAACACACGGATATCGAAACGCGCGTTTCCAATTAATTGTGGCAGAGTATCAATTTTAACACGAAAGTGTTTTGCTGGGGTCCACCAAGACTTTAGTGACGTATTCCCGTCACGGAAATGACGTCGAAAAAATGTACACGGTCAGATGGCAAAGAAGAGAGGTTCCGTCAACGGGCATAGAACCCACGACCGCTCGGTCCGCAATAACAGATGCCGGGCACGTTATCCACTGCGCCACGGTCTTTTTTTTTTCGTTATTACCGATAGTTCTCAATTTCATGTCACAAACACATACATTCAACACACAATATACAAAGAACACTCATAATGATGGTGCTGTTTTGAAAGATCAATCTGTCGAAAATTTAAAACCGTTCAATAAAACCAGGTCATCTAACACAGACATTCATATTGGTGGTTCTTCTTGAACTCGGTGGGTTTCTCTTAAATATACTGCATATTTGATGAAATACTCTGTAGCGGAAAGAGCTTCTAGATAAACATTTCGCACCGCCATTCTCCTTTTCCATATTCTATGCATGGATATCAGCATAACCATGTCATAGGGGAAATCTGTTGAATCTGTGGGATGGAAGCGAATACCATAGGGAGTAACAGTAATTTTCTTTAAAGTGCGTTGAAGAATGTCTCATAAAGACACTGCGTCCCAACAATCCAAAAATATGTGTTCTATCGTTTCTTGTTTGTTGCATATTATACAATTTATACTCCAGGGAATGAAGAATCCTTTTTGCTCTAGCCACGGCTTGACAGGAACTGTGTTGCTTCGTAGTTGAAAGAAAAATGACTTTGTTGACGTCCTCACTGGCATCTTCTTTACCCTCTTTAGAACATTCCCTTCGGATCCGATTTCATAGACTGCGCGATACACTGGTACAGGTAACATAACTTCTATCAGATCTTTGTATATTTTCTGCGTGTAACTCCACTCAATATTCTAATGAAAACCATGCATTCAAGATGTTGAAAGAAGACACAACTTCACGGAGACAACCACGAACACTTGGTCTAGTTACAGCCTTAGTTGATACTATCAAACCGGGTAAAGAGTCGCGCAATTTTGTTTGTATCACTGCTCTCAAAAAGTCGTTAGTTTGATCTCTAAGAAATACAAACCTGCTCACGATTTGTTTTAGGAATAAGTGACATAAGCCTAGACCACCACGTTAGACCGATCGAGAGAGATTTGTACGTCTTGTTCGTTCCCAAGTTGAACCGCACACAAAACCGCGAAAACTCTGTGAAACTTTTGTACATTTACACGGGACGTTCACAACACTCGGAGGACGTAATACAATTTTGTAACAAGAAATAAGTTGCATACTGCGTCACAGTAATGATGAATTACTTTGCCTTACCGCTCCCAGAGGGCAACACAACCCTACCGACCGCGAGAATGGTAGATATAAAAGGCGCGTTTGGAAAGCCTCTAGAGTCTGTGACCGTGGCGCAGTTGCACAAGCAAAGTGCGCCACGGTCACAGACTCTAGAGGTTTTAAAAACGCTCCTTTTATATCTACCATTCTCGCGGTCGGCAGGGCGGTGTTGCCCTCTGGGAGCGGTAAGGTAAAGTAATTTGTCATTACTATGACCTCCGCGATTAGCACCTACAGCGCGTTATACGTCCGTCCCATTCGGCGCGTTTTCAATAGAAGTTCTATTTTGTCAGTGCCTTAACACACCGCGAGGTGGCGACATTAGCCCAAGCGTCGTAAAAGCGTCGGTCTCGCTCATAGCATCACGTGAATCCAAACCAAAAAATAGCTCTGAGACGCGCGCCTGTGTCACATGGCTGTAACACCGCGTTCCCGCTCACGCGCTCGCCCCGAGAAAAATGGCGGCCGGGCTACCGGGGCGCGTATATCCGAAACATATCCCCTAGGATGGCTGGGACCCATACTGCGCCGCTATTGGCTGGAGATGGTCACGTGACCTACGCGCGCTTCCGGTATTTTTTTTGTTTTTGTTTGTTTTCAAGCAACACGGCGGCGCCCATGTTCGCGTTTGTTTTGCGCTGAAGCTACAGTGTTCTGTAGCTGAAGCGGTGCCCGCCGCCGTAGAGATGACGCCGAAATGTTTGAGCCTTTCGCTGACAACCGCCCATACGCGGTTCGTTTTACGATGGACGCAGTGGTGATCAACATTAATCCGGGAGCGTGTACACGACGTCGCCCCCTTTGGCGTGCTTTATAAACGCGATCGTGTGTTATTTCACGTGGGGTTTGTCCCTCATTTGCCACTGGATACCTACGCATGTGGGTATTGATGACAATGAAGACGTCGATCACCTAGCTTCAAGTTGTGCCCACATCGAATGTGACTGCCAAGAAATTTCATGCCTGTTTGACAACGCTCGTCTGTTGATCCGCTGACATCTTCTGAAGCAGCACACTGACCAGCGTGTAGCAAGCGGATTGTTCCCCATATTCGTGGTCGTGGATTGCCTCGTCGTGACAGAGCCCTCTTATATAAGCTAGAAGTTGGCTCTGTGTCAGTGCGCGGGATATTATTCCGTCAAGAACGTGTAGACAGTCCGCCATGTGGGTCATGTGAGACACTAGAGCACAGTTTTTAGTGTCCCGCATTCGTTATGCAGCGAGTGCTGCTTATTTGTGTTTATGTCTGTGTTATTTGTCTTTTTTCCTTCTTTCTTTCCCCCCTATCTTCATTTCCTCTGCTTCCCCTGCCCGTTCAAGGAGCAAGCAGGCGTTGTGCCCCTTTAGGTGGCAGTTGTCAGCCTGTACCCTCTCTGTTTCCTCTGTGTCTTCGTGTTCTCTATGTATCAAAACCTAATAATAATAGTAATAATAATAAAGATAACAATTGACACGACGCAAGAAACCCTATAACTTAATTTTGCTCGCGTATGAGTGCATTCTTATTCAGCTATGGTGAAAAAAAAAGGAGAAAGAAAAGACAGGAGGCACTTTGTGGATATTTGTTCATTCTTCACAACACGGCTCGATGCCGTTATAATTAAATTTAGCACAATATAAATGTAAAAAAAACGTGTTTCGGGAATTGCGTTTTCTAAATGATAAACTTCCAAGCTTCTGGTAAGTGTACCTCATTTTGAAAAAGGCAGGGAGCAAAGCATACTCTTTTATGTGAACTAACGTAATGTTAATGGGTGCTCTGCTGCATTGAACTACTACTTCAACATGTAATGGGACATGTTATGTACAGCCGTCATTTTTATGAAAGGGAACACGCGAGCGCGTGGCGAATAGCCTCGTACCGTACATGTGGCGCGGCGTTGTGGCGAAACGTGAAAACTGAAAGGACAGAGCGGTGCCGTTCCGTGTATTGCCTGCACCCCTTCTTGCTGTTTTCCTTCTTTTTTTATCGCTTTATTTTGTTACGCTAGTCTGATCTCTGCCAACATTTGTTTTGCTTTTCGTTTCTCGCGAATGCTTCCGAAGCTGCAATAGCAACAGTCCTAATCGAAAGCAATCATTGTTCGCTGAAATGCCCCAACAGAACATATATATCAAGAAGAAAGCGTAAAGACACGTTCGTGACGGGAGTGTAGGCAGTAGTCGGGGACGTCACCCCTCTCTCCTTTTATTTTCGTATTTTGCCATTGCACCGCGCCACATAGGCGGCGCGAGGCTATCTGCCACGCGTTCGTGTGTTCCCTTTCATAAAAATGACGGCTGTACATGTCAGCATGCAATGCATCCATCACAGTGAATCGGACATGCAGAACCAAGTAGTAATGTCAATTGATTGCCCATCAGGACCCAAATATCGAAACCAAAAAAGGACATACATTGAAATGAAGGACGGTTAACAAACTTAACGACACGATCAGAAAAAAAACTGAGCACGAACAGAAGAAAGCAGAAGTCGATTCAAGAAATGATGTACTTGGAGAATATACCTATATTTTGCAAACTCTCAACGTGGTACATAATAGTAGGAACATGTTTACTGTAAGAAATATGCAAAGACAAAATATACAGCACCCCTAAAACTACCCACACCCCCTGCCCTCCAGTAATTACTCCAGTAAATGGATGCACATACCACTTGGATATGCAGTACAGAAATAACGACATATGTAGTGAAATTGGAGCACAGACTCGTTTTTATTAATGTTATGTTCAAGGCTCATTGATGACATCAATATAGCGCGCAAAATCCCATCCCATTCTTAAAAAGTGTTTGTTTTCCCTTTGCACTTGTCTAACAGAACAGTGCACTGTTTATTCTGATGTATACATCATTACCTCCCCAGCAGCACATATATTTCTTAACGAGAAACCAAATGCCAGCTGGAACCTCTTCAACTTGTAAACCATGCTGCTATTTTCCTGTATATTATCATTTTACACTGACTGCAACTTTCCATTCAATTGTATATTGTGCCTAGTTTTTTATCAGGCTTGCTTATCACATCAGTAAGTAGATTGCTAGTACAATACATTGTTTGCTAACGCTCAATACTTCGTTAAAGATTTGCTGTTTTATTAGCAAAAGTATAATATATAGCAGGTTCTAGATGCAAGCAAAATTATATGTGAAAGTGCTTCAATGAACTATTACCGACTCTTCATTCTAAAAAGACAGGGTGTGCAAACACGGACACAAGAAATAAGTCAGGACACCACAAACGCCGTTTGTGCTTTGTGGTGTCCTGTCTTCTTTCTTGTGTCTGTGTTTGCACGCCCTGTCTTTTTAGAATAAATACGTACGAACTAGCTCAGCTCTCTGTTACTCTAAAATACCGACTCTTGTTACAAAATAGGTGCGTGTTTTCAAAGTAGGTTACAAGTTAGATGGACGCTATAGTACTTTTGCTGGGAAAAATCGTGACATATTTTGAATGAAATGGACAAGGATGGTTAACAGGTCAAGTAAGCTCTTAATTGAATAAATTATAAGACAGTTGGCATTATTTGGCACTAGTGTATTTAATAGACATATATATGAAAGGGGGTTTGGAACAGGGCCGTAACTAAGGAGAAGTTGAGGGGGTTCTGACACCCCCCAAAATTTTTTCATGCTTTAACTTTTCGTATGGCACTAAAATACTTCCATGCCTTCACAGCGACCACCAGTTGCCAAAGTTAGCCGTTCTACACACAAACACCCTCCGAAAAAAATTCTTGGGTACGGTCCTGGTTTGAAATATGCATCACTTCTATTTGTGAAGAAATATGCATTACTCATGTTACGCTTCGTAAAAGGCCCTTGTGTTTTTATTATGGATAACAAGGCGCTTTATAATTGTCATGACATGACAGGCGTGATATACAGATTAAGAATGCTTCCAGATTTGATGCTTTTATGTTACCTATAATGAATTGGATGACATTATTTCAGGAAGAGGCAAATCAGCATGAGCACTACAATAAGAGAGAAATAATAAAGGATAAATAAGAAAGGATGAAGTTTGTTCGTATTCATGTTAAAAGACAGGGCGTGCAAACACGGGCATGAGAGAGAAATCAAGACACCACAAACGCCGACTAACAACTGAAAGGACACATAGCGGCGGAAAAGAAAGTAGACATAAAAACTTGCCTGTGCATGCCCAGGCAAGAGATGATACCTATCGATAACTGTTCAGGATTTTTATTTCTGCTTTATGCAAGTTAATGATGCATGCATGTATCGTGACATTGTCGAGAGTGTAAATGCACGACGAAATTCGATGAATGCGCAGTTTTCTACAGGCACAGGAATGAAGCAACACGTCTAATAGTTGAGGCATGGCATGTAAATAATAATGGTAGTGCATGCATGAGCCAGCCATGAATTAATGCGCATAAAGAAATTAAATGCCTGAACGGTTATCTCTCACGTGTACCACTACGTGTGCGGACTCATAGGTATCACATCTTGCGTGGGCATGCGCAGATAAAATTCGTGTCTACTTTCTTTTCAGCCACTGTGCGCCTTTTCAGTTGTTAGTCGGTGATTGCAATGTCTTCTCTCGTGTGTCTATGTTTGCACATCACGTCTTTTAACTATGAGCACTACCTTGCGGTAGAGGTTCTAATCTGCACATCTTCAGTTCGATTCAAGCACTTTGTTATATCTGCATTGATTCATTGCCAAAATACTGTTAAAGTCCTTTTTTCTCAAAAACCTTGCCATATGGAAGCATCTCTTATGAAACATTTGCAGGGAATTACAAGGAATACATGACTTTCTACCTTTCTTGGGAGCCCTTACCATGTGAATGTAAAGCATTATGCTAAGCATATTTTAATATAGGAACAAAGCTCTCATAAGCCTCATTTGTATTGTACTGCTAGATTAACATACAGAATGAATTTACTCAAGGAATCTTGTAACTAAGTTGTCCCATGTCTCATTCTAGATTGGACCACAGACACTACTTACTTTTCAGCGACTCCAAGGTCAGATAGTGTATTGTCAATTGCAGACCCATGTACTGTGTCCTTTCGTAAACCCTGTGCTCTAATTACAAAAGTATATCTCCTGTGGTTGCTAAATAGCTATGACATTTTCACGGGGTGGGACCAGTCCATCTGGTAGTTAGTATCCTGGCTGTGAATAATGGTGGGTGTTGGGGAAGCAACATAAATGAGTCACAAAACAAATTAGACTTTCAAGAAGTTTATTTGCTGTAAGCGCACGACAACTGCATTTATTCTAGTAGAGTGAAAAGTGTTGTGTGTGATCTCATCATTTATTGCAATAGTGGGAACAATGTCAGAAAATACTCGGGGGGGCCATGGGGTCACATCACGGTATGTTCTGCAATATGGTGTTGAATGGAATTTGCAGTGCAGTCTTCTGGCTCTCTGCTGAAAGTAAAAATAGGAGCAAGACAAGGGCAATTAAAAAAAAAACTGTACAGCAGACTGCAGGGTCTTTCTATGTTTTCCCAGTACCAAAAACTTTGTAAGGTCTTCCTCTTCAAACATTTTTACACAAAAGCAAAATTATTTTTTCATGTCATTACTGGAAGTAACTCCTGTACCTACTGGTCCAAAAGAAACACGTTTCCTTCGGAACTATTTTTATTCATAAGTAAACCCGCCCAAGCAAAGTGGCATATGTCCTAACTTGCAGTTTCAAAAATTTCTTGAGGCAATGCTCACAGCAGGCATTATACTAGTGTTAAAAATAAATACCAGACTATTTGTCACTTAATCCAACTGTAAACACCTGTAAAATTACATCTTAATGTTTTTATGTGTTCACTGTTACTGTGTAATATTTTCATACTTGGACTTTATAAATAAAGTTTTTTTCTCTCTCTCTCTCTCAACTAGTACACTACAATCACAAGCAGCAGGTTAGAACCAACCGTGTAATGAGCTCAGAGTTGACAGCAAGAAGTGGACTATGAGTATTCAAGTGACGTCAACTACATCTAAGACCTTGAGAGCTCTCTATAAGTGCTGATTTCTGTTGACCTGACAAAATGTTGAAGAGTGGTAAAAAAAATTATCGTGAAAAAAAAATCACACAAGCACAAGTAGACTAAAGGTATCAGGCCAAAAGGAAAACTGGTGAATGCAGAAAAAAATGCCAGGCCTGCATGGAACACGTAGTATTGTCACAGCATAAGCTGGAGAAGTGGCCTTCTATAGAGACCATAGTAAACTCTCACAAGGTGCCTACTGCAAGTACACTTACAAGGTACCGCCTACACCAATCGCCATCATTTAGCATAGTAACAAACTACCCACTATGCATCTGTAAGGTGCTCACACAGCTGCACACTTTGTTGATGCTGTGACTGATGATAAGGATGAAGAATTATGGCTCAGCCCTTTTGCAATGAGTGGGAAGCTTTCTTGTGCAATTCTACTTGGTGGAAAGTGCTACATCTTGCTACATTTCAGCAGAATTCGCATAATTTTCATTAAGCGTAAGTGAAGACATTTTCGTGGTTTTTTGGCGAAAAAAAAAGATGGCAGTCACTTGAAATACATTTTACCGTTGTAATGCATACATAAGTTAGCATTGTATTGCACCAAGGTGAAATTTTCGCAGTTTTTCGGAGAGAGAAAAAGAAAGATGATGGTTGCTTGAAATACATACTTAAGTTACATTTCTGATCTTTAGTTCTCATTGTAGTAGACAGGCGACAGCTGAGTAGCAGAAAAAAACCTCTCAAGGACAACAACTACACACTTGATAGAAAATTGTAATTGGATTTAGATGGTGGTAATCAACGCAGAAACGCCACATGTCATCTTTCTTTTTAGCAAGTATGACGGGCGATGCCGAAGGGCTTGATGAGATTTGCATAATGCCTTTGGCCAGCATCTCGTTCACTTCTTCTTGAATGACCTTGCTCTGCGGCAGATACACGATATTGTCAGCGGTGAATGGGAACAGCATCACCAGTGTTTATGCGGTGCTTTACAAGTGAAGACAGGCCGAGTGGTTCATTGTTGTCAAATATGTCGTGGTAGGATGCTAAAAGGCGGCATAGGGCGGCTGATTGCTCAGGTTTGAGGTCTGGGGCGATCAAGGGGCGTAATGCCATGTCGAGGCATCTGGCATCCGGTGGGCGACAAGGAAGATCTGAGCACACGTTGGCTGCAAAAGTGGTGACGTGATCATCTGATAAGGATCGCAGTGTGGTGATTGAGATTCCTTGAGGTAGCACTTGCTTCACGAAGCTGAAACTGATAACGCTGACATATATCCGGTTAGCAGCTACGATTACGACAGAGTGTGGCACCGTGATGTCGTGCGCTAGAAGGACATCAGGAATAGGCGTGACGACGTAGTCACCGTCAAGCACAGGTGAAGTTGTTGCCAATTCAATGAATGTTGGGACTTTAGGCGGTATGTGGCTGAAGACTGAGGTACAGGGGCTGTGGAGTTTGGGGCGAGTATCTGGCTAAAAAGGAAGATCCAAGCAAACAGTACCGGCGGAACAGTCGATCATGACAGAATGCATCGATAGAAAGTTCATCCATAAGATGAGGTCGTGAGAGCAATTGTTGAGCACCGTAAATAGACGGGATCGTGGTGGCCGGCAATGCTTATTTAACCTGTGCACATTCCAGTGGCGGGAACAGTTTCACCATCGGTGATGTGTGCGGCTTTAGTTATAGCAGGCATGAGTACTTTTTTGAGTCGGTGACAGAGAGAGCACTCATTATGAACACCTGAGCTCCAGTATCGACTAATGCCGTCAAAGAAATACTGACAACATGCACTTCTATTAGGTTCTTGTTCGTAGGGAATGTCAACGGAGGATTGGGATCAGTCGAAAATGATGCAGCACTACCTCCAGGAGCTGCATGATCTTGTTCTTCGTCCGAGATGATACTTAGTTGGTCAGCATGGAATAGCGGCGCGGTTGGGGTGACGGTGAACGAGAAATAGGGCGGCTGTTAGTCAAAGCAAAGTATACGTACGTTTGGGCGAACACCAACGAGGGTCTGCATATGTATTAAATTGAGTTAATGGTGATGAGCAAGTAAATCGCAGCAATAATGTTCATACGTAACCGTCATTTGTGCTACAACTTTGCCCATTGTGACGACCTGGAGCAGCAAAGACATGCACACAGTGCTTGCCGCCATCTCATGCAACCTGGAAGGTTGTATGAGAGCTTGTTGCACTGACCCAGACCGCAACACTGGGAAGGGGGAGGTGGAAGCTGAAGTTGCTATGTATGACGAGTAAACAGTGTAGAAATTTGGGCTAGTTGGTGAGCGTTCATCTTGGTTGAATTGACTGTTGGGGCAGGACACTAAGAAGGAAGTGAGACAAACAAGCACAGACTTACAAGTTTTTGTGTGACTCCAGTCTTTTATGTGAGGACTGATTGTATTAACTACAGTAAGAAGTATGCACATGTGGTTAGAACATGGTGTTCGAGTTCGGTAATTAAAAAAAAATTGATTGCGATTGCTATTTCTTCTGACTTCTAACGGATTTATGCAGGTCACTGAAGTTTTATTATCATACAATGAACAGAATTTATAACAATGTCAGCCACTGCAGTGGGCGGCGGGATTTTGCTGGGATAGCACGATGAAATACAACCCTTGCATACGGTGGCCACTTCTTCGACAAAGTGCAAGTTAAGAAAACCTGTCTAAATAAAATGCGAAGCCTTTCATTCTAGCACATTTCATGTTGCTCATTGTTTCAATTTACAATATACCAATTATTTATTAACTGCAAAAGAACCAAAAGCCCAATGAGTCTGGCCATAAAGTGCGACAGCGTGTACTTCTCCACATAACTGGAATGCCTAGGCTGCATTGAAAGCACAGGCGTCATCACAAGGCTGGTTCTTTCTGATAGTAAACAGTATATGAGTGGAAAATTTATGCATCTTGAAGAATCAGGGAAAGCCATACTGATTAGCAAATGAGACGTGTATCACAAGGAAATGTCAGGCAGCCTGATGTCATGGATATATAGAAATCTAGGGCTGTCAGCAGAAAGTCGAGACGCTGTGGGTTAATTTCACCTTTTGGGACATCATAGACAAGTATACATGCATGTGTGCATATATTTATTTTGTTAAACATGGTAAACTACTCGTGTTTAGCGACTTAAAATGTGTGTTCGAAAATGCGTGACTGGCAACTGCTCCAAAAGGCTGCTTTCCTGCTCGAAAGTGAGGTTTTAGCTGCACCAGAAGCTGCGCCAAATTGGTTACAATTGATCACATCCCTAAGTACACATTAGACCACGCCATTTGAAAGGACCTTGTGCTGGGCACGTCCCTGTTGGTAATTTCATTTTTAATGACAAGCAATAATAGTGAATTATATGATACTGCAGATCCTTCCAATCTTTTTGAAATTTTAGTCGCCAGCCTACTGAAATCCAGAGTTATAATGGTTGACATAGATACTAGGAATAGATAAACAGAACTAGGAGCAGATCAGAAACAATGCTTTCTAACAGTACAGAAGTGGCAAATCTGGGCCTTTCATCCAATGAAGGTCAGCGAATATCAGCACAAAACATGTTCATTCGCAGTAGTACCCATATTTCAAAGGATCTGCCTGCCGAGGTGTTTCAATGCCGAATTAGTTGGTTTTTCTTGAGTGCATTCAATTGTTCACGTTAATAGTTTTCGCGGCCTTCCTTACACTTGTCATGCACCTTTAATATGCGGTAATTCTTTTTTGTTTGTTTTAAGTAGCTGTGTTTTTTACTCCTTACTTATCATACGCGAGGACATTAAGATGCTGTGTATGTGAAATCTTCAGATACAATCTCGTACTGTTTGCTGTGATTTCTCCTCTCATATCTTTTTTTTCTTGTTTCTGATCAACTAGGTGTGTAATAGTATTCTTTGCTTGCTTTTTGATAAACTAGCTATTGCCATTCACCATTTACTTTGGCGTGTGCAGTGCCGAGTGCTGTCACATGCAGCAGTAAGGTTCCGTACACGACAATTTCTCTTATGATTCTCATGTTGTTTCATTTATCCTTGCATTGTTTTATATTCACTCCTGCCCAAGACCGGCAGTACGTACGAGATAACTAAAAAACAAACAAACAATTAAATCAATAAATAAATCAGATTTTCAGGTTCAAGTCTGTGCTTACCAAGCTGTATCGTATGACTAGTGCTACCTCCAAGGCAAGACTGATGTCAAGAACATTTTCTTGGGGGAGTTGATGCTGCTGAACAACATGATACCATGCAGAAAATCCTAGGAGAAAGATTAAGACTAACTCTAAGCTGCAGACAGACCATAAAGGAAGCTACATCGGTGGACCATGCATTTGCATCAAGCAGACGGGGGAACACACTATTTAAGAAAGGGTAAGGAGCACATGTCTTTCTGTGAATGGCGTTCTGGTGCAATTTTATGGCATCTCTGCAAGGTGTTAGAACACACAGTTTGTTCCAAAATTTAACACCGCTTCACATATTGTGGTGTTCTAATGCTACTTCAAGTAAAAGATATTCAGCCTTGTCGTCTAACATAGTGTTTTAAATAGGGTCCCGGAAGTGTCATTTCAATGTGGTCATGACATTATGTCTTGGATAACATGCACTGTGAAGTACTCTTAAAACATGTCACAGCCTAGGAAACCTTCCTGCAGTTAATGCTTGTTTGTGGGCTAGTTGGTTTTGAAGCACAGCGAAATGATAAACGGCGTGAAATGGCACAGAAAGAGGAGACAGACATTGCACTGACTCGCAAATGAGCCCCGTCACGGTGGGCTAGTGGTTATGGCGCTCGACTGCTGACCCAAGGTCGGGGATCGAATCCCGCCGCGGCGGCTGCATTTTCGATGGAGGCGAAATGTCTGAGGCCCGTGTACTTAGATTTAGGTGCACGTTAATAACCCCAGTTGTCGAACTTCCGGAGCCCTCCACTACGGCGTCTCTCATAATCATATCGTGGTTTTGGGACGTTAAACCCCAGATATTTATTTATGACTCGCAAATGATTTCATTTCAGA
>NC_051183.1:137084327-137185854 GCF_013339695.2 Rhipicephalus sanguineus | reverse complement strand
CCGTCGACGACGACACCAGCGACGAAGTTCCGAGCCCCCGCCGCACGCCGAACGACGTCGACGTCCCGAAGACGAAACTTTGCGACCGGAAGCAGACCTGACGACGCAACGCGGAAGCAGCGGTGCAAACGACGTAGCCGTGACCCGACGCCGCGACGTAACCGCAACGCAAGACGGCGGTCTAGCGACCTCGACGTTCTGATCGACGGCCACAACGTCACCGCTCTCGTCGATACCAGAGCCGTATATTCCTTCGTATATTCCTTCGGAGAGTTCGGCGGAGGGGCGGAGCCAAAACGCCATCCAAATTTAGCGGCGGCGCTGTCCGCCAGCCATTTTGTGCCGCGGCACTGTAAGCTCGCGTTAGCGTGCGCCCGCAACGCTCCGTCTCTGGCGAACCCTTTCTTCAGCGAGTTAAGGGGCTGATATACTCCAGCGTAACGTCGACGCGCGCGCACGCTCGGCACAGTGACGCTACGCTAACAAACGTGCAGCACTCTATAGGCCAACGCGCGATGCCCCAGCGTCAGTCAACGCGCCCCGGCTGCAGCCGGCGCGACATGCGACATGCTGCATTCCACGCCGGCGAAGTTATCCAGACTGAACTGCGTCTGTGTCTCTACGTGAAGAAGGGACGCCAAGTGCGCTCAATTGCGCATGCGTCAAGGCGACGTAGTGCGTCGCGCAAGTGGGAGTATAGAGTGCTCTGTTTTCGCGTCAACGTAACGTGACAAACCTAGCGTCGCCAACTCCCGCCGCCGCGGGCTACTGCGCTGCAAGCCCCCATTGCGACGTCCGTGCAGGTCCACGATGTTCCACGCAGCCGACACGTGCACGAACAGCAGCAAAGACACACCAGGTCGGTCACAGAGGAAGCATAAATGCCGACAGCGACGTCACGGGTACAGCATCACGAGAAACCTCGGCACGAAATGGCGTCGGCGGCGCGGAAGCGCGCTGTTGCCAGACTGGCGGCGAGATCAAAAGAGCGCCGAACTCTCCCAAAGGGAATATACGGCTGGGAATATACGGCTCTGGTCGATACTGGAGCCGACTATTCCGTCATCAGTGGGCCGTTCGCAGCAATGTTGAAGAAAGTTAGGACTGCTTGGGAAGGCCCCGAGATCCGTACCGCTGGAGGCCATCTAATAACGCCGATTGGTGTCTGCACGGCGAGAGTCACTATCAACAACCGGACTTATCCTGCGAGCTTTGTAATCCTACAAAACTGCTCCAGGGATGTGATACTTGGAATGGACTTCCTAAGTGACCACGGAGCCGTCATCGACTTAAGAACCAAGTCGATAACCCTATCGTCGGAGAAAGCGACACCACCGGATACGAACCCATGTCAACATGCCCTGAACGTGCTCGAGGATCAAGTCACCATTTCTCCAAGATCCAGCATCATAATTCCCGTCGGCACCGAAACGGCTGAATGCATCGAAGGTGTCATCGAGAGCGATCGGGGTTTGCTGCTAGACCGTGACATTTGCGTCGCAAGAGGCATTGCTCGGCTGTATGAAGGGAAAGGAAGCGTGATGCTAACGAATTTCAGCCAGGAATACAGACACCTGAGCAAGGGCACGACGATTGCATACATCGAAGAAATCTTGGCCGTCAGCAATGCGTTTGCGTTTTCAGATTCTGACGAAGCTACGACGACGATCCCTGAGCCACCCTTCGACGTAAACCCAAGTCTTCCCGCTCGCCAACAGCAACAGCTTCGACGCCTTCTGCAGGAATACAGGGACTGTTTCTCGTCGTCGTCGCGGGTCCGACAAACGCCCCTTGCTAAGCACCGCATCATAACAGAAGAAAATGCTCGACCACTCCGTCAGAGTCCCTACCGGGTTTCGACGCGGAAACGGGAGGCCGTTAAGAAACAAGTCGATGAAATGCTACGCGACGACACCATCCAGCCGTCCAACAGCCCGTGGGCGTCTCCCGTGGTGTTAGTGAAGAAGAAGGATGGGACCCTACGTTTCTGCGTCGATTATCGTCGCCTGAACAAAATCACAAAGAAGGACGTATATCCTCTCCCACGGATAGACGACACCCTGGATCGACTCCACAACGCGAATTACTTTTCGTCGATGGACCTCAAGACCGGCTACTGGCAAATTGAAGTCGACGAGAGAGACCGAGAAAAGACCGCCTTTATAACGCCAGACGGCCTGTTCGAGTTCAAGGTCATGCCCTTCGGTCTTTGCTCGGCACCTGCGACTTTCCAACGAGTCGTGGATACTGTATTAGCTGGCTTGAAGTGGCAGACTTGCCTTGTTTACTTGGACGACGTCGTTGTGTATTCCTCGAACTTCGACGAACACCTCCAGCGACTTCAATCCGTACTTCAAGCAATCAAGAACTCCGGGCTCACCCTGAAGCCAGAAAAGTGCCGCTTCGCGTACGAGGAGCTCTTGTTTCTGGGTCACGTGATCAGCAAGACTGGAGTGCTCCCAGACCCGCAGAAAACAGCTGCCATCGCCGCTTTCCCGCCACCCACCGACAAGAAGGCCGTGCGCCGATTTCTCGGCTTGTGCGCCTATTACAGACGCTTTGTCAAAGACTTTTCACGGATCGCCCAGCCACTAACGCAGCTCCGAAGACCGACGTCGAATTCAGGTGGCAAACAGCGCAAGTCGAAGCATTTCATGAACTGAAACGACGCCTGCAGACACCTCCGATACTTGCGCATTTCGACGAATACGCCGATACGGAGATTCACACCGATGCAAGCAGCATAGGACTCGGCGCCGTCCTTGTGCAGCGGGCGGGCGGACTGGAAAGGGTTATCAGTTATGCTAGCCGGTCGCTGTCTAAAGCAGAGGTCAACTATTCCATAACAGAAAAGGAGTGCCTTGCCATCATCTGGGCTACGTCAAAGTTTCGCCCTATCTCTACGGCAGGCCCTTCAAAGTTGTGAGCGACCATCACGCCTTGTGTTGGCTAGCTAACTTGAAGGACCCTTCAGGTCGCCTCGCACGGTGGAGCCTGAGACTTCAAGAATTTGACATTACTGTCGTGTACAAGTCCGGAAGGAAACACTCCGACGCCGACTGCTGGTCTCGTGCCCCCATCGACCCACCAACGCCCGACGACCAGGATGATGACAGCTTCTTGGGAGCCATAAGTACCGAAGACTTCGCCGAACGACAGCGAGCCGACCCTGAACTGAAGGGTCTAGTGGAATACCTAGAGGGCAGGACCATCGTTGTCCCAAAAGTATTCAGGCGAGGATTGGCATCATTTTCTTTGAAAAACAACGTCCTCGTAAAGAAGAACTTCTCTCCGGCCCGAGCCAGCTACCTTATCGTTGTACCTTCGGGACTGCGACCAGAAATTTTGCATGCCCTGCACGACGACCCGACGGCTGGACACCTCGGACTTTCCCGAACGCTCGCACGAGTACACGAAAAGTACTACTGGCCGCGCCTTGCCGCCGACGTCACTCGCTACGTAAGGACGTGCCGAGACTGTCAGCGACGGAAGACACCGCCCACAAGACCAGCAGGCTTCCTTCAGCCGATCGAGCCTCCTCGGCGACCATTCCAGCAGATCGGGATGGACCTCCTGGGGCCGTTCCCAACGTCGACTTGCGGAAATAAATGGATCGTCGTGGCTACCGACTACCTCACCCGCTACGCCGAAACAAAAGCCCTGCCCAAAGGCAGTGCCGCTGAGGTAGCCAAGTTCTTCGTTGAGAGCATCGTCCTTCGACACGGCGCCCCAGAGGTTCTCATCACCGACAGAGGTACGGCGTTCACGGCTGACCTAACTCAGGCGATCTTGGAATACAGCCACACAAGCCATCGCCGCACCATCGCGTACCAGCCACAGACCAACGGCCTCACCGAGCGTCTCAATAAGACCATCGCCGACATGCTGGCCATGTACGTCGACGTCGAACACAAGACGTGGGACGCCATCCTTCCGTACGTGACCTTCGCGTACAACACGGCCGTACAGGAAACGACGCAGATGACGCCATACAAGTTGGTCTACGGACGGAGCCCGGCAAAGACGCTCGACGCCATGCTACCAAACGTGACCGACGAGGAAAACATCGACGTGACCACCTACCTAAAGCGCGCCGAAGGAGCACGACAGCTCGCCCGCCTACGGATAAAGAACCAGCAGACGACTGACAACCGCCGCTACAACCTTCGACGACGCCACATGGAATACCAACCCGGTGACCGTGTATGGGTATGGACGCCAATACGCCGACGAGGACTTAGTGAGAAGCTTCTTCGACGATACTTCGGACCGTACAGGGTACTTCGACGCCTCGGCGCACTCGACTATGAGGTTGCCCCTGACGGCATTACGAACTCTCAGTGGCGCCGTGCGCGACCTGAAGTCGTCCATGTCGTGCGCCTTAAGCCGTTTTTTGCGCGTTAGCGAGCCTGGGGACTCTATTTATTTCCTTCGTTATTGTAATTTATTTGTGTATGCACTTGTTTTGTTTTTTTTCTCTTCTATGTTCTTTCATAAGCATCGGGACGATGCTTTTTTAGAGGGGGGCAATGCCACGCCCACTTCTTGTCTTGTTTTGATGTATTCGGGTTTGACCGGCAGGGACGGTTATCAACGCTCGACGCTGTCCGCGAAGTAGTGTTCTAGAAGCGTCGCGATTGTAGTAGATCGGTTTGTTAAGATTGCGCCCCGCATGCGAATGTTCCAGTTTTGTCTAGAGATAACGCCGCCACCAGCGACATTGCTGTAAAGTTCGATAGCACCTGTATAAAAGCCGACGCGCTTGATCGCTTGTCAGTTGATCGACGGACGACGCCCTGTTCGCCGCTATCATTGTACAGCGTGCATTGCTGTAGTTCTAGTTCTCATTTTCCGGCCACAAGTTCGGCGAAATAAACAGTTTCATCCTACAAACGCCGACTGCTGTGTTCGTCGACGTCACGACCACGTGACGGCAGATATTAATAAAAGAGATAAATAAATGGCGCCGTGAATCTGCCGCACGAAGTGTAAGACAGTATTGGAAACACTCAATAATATGTGCATGCATTTTGGCATGCTTGAAATCCTACATTAAAAGAAACTGCAGATACAAAAAGAAGAAGGAAAAACGCACTGATACAGCGCGCATGCAAAGTTTTACGGCATACTAATCAACAACGTATTCATCGTTTTGATAAGGATTTCAGGTGGAAATCGAGTGCCGATACAGCAGCGGCTACGGATTGTGCGCAAGAAATGTCAGCAATAATAATGATAAAGAAGCTTTCGTTTCATTTTAGCAGGATATTCGCACCATACTACCCCTCGGCCCTTTATTCTGTGTACAATATGTATGATGCCATTTATAATAAACCAGTAAATTGTTTGCAAATTTAGCAAAATGAGCCACCTTAATCGCGCTTAGGCAGCTTCGCAAACACTAAATTTTGTGTTTTGAGATACATATACTGCTGCTGCTGACATGTATACAAATACTTTAAACGATTATTTTGTATTTGGAATGCAGAGCTTACGAGAAAATTAAGTAAGGCTTTAGAGTTTTTCGTTTCCGGCGTAAGGAAGAGGATTCGTTTTCAACATAACAGAGTATATGTCTACCTCTAGCGCATAACACATGCACAGGCCGTCAGCTTACATTTTTTTTTATTTACACGTTTCATAGTTTTCTTACAGAAAACCAAAGGGGTGAGTGCTAAAGGCCATGAATTACATGCTTCCTTAATAAACATTTAGGCAACAAGAGCAATAAAAGCTGCCCAAGCTTCAAAAAAGAAAAGAAAAGGAGAAAGCTCACTAGCGTGCACTTATTTCCGGACGTATCCGCGCGCCGCAAGCGCTTTGTGTAGCGCGTTTCGCATGCTGCCGAGCTGCGGCGGGATTCGCAATGGCGGCTGTCGTAGCAGACGACGCGCCTTTCCTCACCCTCAACGAAGCGCGCGGGCATCAAGGCACCCTAGTCTGATGTGGTTACGGCAAAAAAACCTGACTACCCTCTAAAAGATCACGAGACTTAAGGGTGTTTTTGTCCCAAAACGATATTCCTCATCTATCTCGTGTGTCTGTCCTTGCATTATGGCCGCGGCCTCGTAGCGAACGGAATGCGCGTTATCAGCGTGACTCAGCATTCTTAATAGGAAAGTGCCGAGCGCCGAGTTTTCAAGGAACGACACGCAAGCAAGCCGAGGACAATTATTGTTGTAGGACAAAAAGGCTCCCTTTTCACTCCATAGTTAGTAGTGTATACTCTCCCGTTTCTCCCGGCAGGGACACACGATCTCTCCAATGCTATTCACCGCGTGTTTACAGGAGGTTTTCAGGGCCCTAGATTGGGAAGAATTAGGGATAAGAGTTAATGGAGAGTATCTCAGCAACCTGCGATTCGCTGATGACATTGCATTGATGAGTAACGCGGGAGACGAATTACAGCTCATGATTACTGAACTGGATACGGAAAGTAGAAGAGTAGGTCTGAAAATTAACCCTTTCAGCCCTGGCGTCCTATAAAAAGGACACAAAGAAAAATTGCTACAAATTGTGACATAAACTACTAAAAAATTCAAAAATGTGTCTGTGATATCCTCAATAGACCTGTGCAAACATAGGTAGTAGTTTTTCTATCATCGTCTTCCTCGGAAGTCTGCAATTTCAAAAACAAGATGGCGGAATGTGAAAAAGACGACAAACGCCGCAACCAAATATTTGAGGACATTTTACTGAATAACCATTTTCTCTGCAGCTATCGTAATTTTCTGTGTTGTTTCTAAAGTGCTTGACGGCCTATTTACAAAAGGGGCCTTCCCTAACATTTCCGCTGAGGCCGCTGCAATGAATAATCTTCATGTCCTAAATATAGGACACCAGGGCTTAGTGGTTGTGAGATCTTTGAATGCACTGCATGATGACCCAAGCCGTAGCGCTTGTGTCTGCTTCCAATTTCTTGTTATTCTCCTCGGGAAATCAGCCTGCATTTCTTGCTAATTTGCAAGGGGGTCCCAGCAGCGAGATTGTACATAATTGATCCGAATACGTTTGCTGCAGTGTAATAATGGTGCATGAGAGGGCTTGAAGATAACGAGGATGAAGTGCAGTTCCATCAGCTTACCCATGCCGCACGGGCGACAACAATTGCGGCGCACCAAAGGAGGATTCGGCAACTTATTATGATTTTAGATCTTACAAGGCGTCCGATAATTAGATATTGGCCATTCAAGTGCATTGAAGAGCACTGTGTCACGAGCGCAAAAACTTGCTTTTAGACCTTTGAGACGCAGTATCTCATATATGGTTGCTGGCGTGCTAGATTCACAACATTTTCAGGTGTAAACACAGTAAAATAAATAGCAATATCAAAATTCACCATATTTCCCTTCACAACCACTAAGCCCAGGTGTCCTATATTTAGGACATGGCGCTATTCTTCTCATACACTGATGGGATGCTCAGAAAAGATTATTTTCGTGTTCTTGAGGTTATAAAAAAAGAAATATCAAAGAGAAAAATATTATCTACCCGTTTAAAAATATACGGCTGAAAGGGTCTGCATAAAACTAAAGTAATGTGGAACAATCTTGGCAGAGAACAGCGCTTTGCGATAGGTGGCGAGACACTGGAAGTTGTAAAGGAGTACATATACTTAGGACAGGTAGTAACCGCGGAGCCGAAAAATGAGAGTTACATAACTAGAACAATAAGGAAGGGATGGGGCTCATTCGGCAAGCATTATAAAATCATGAATGGTAATCTACCACTATCCCTCAAGGGGAAGGTATAAAGCAGCTGCATCTTACCGGTACTTACCTACGGAGCGGAAACCTGGAGACTTACAAAGAGGGTTCAACTTAAATTGAGGACGACGCCGCGAGCGATGGAAAGGAAAATGATAGGTGTAACCTTAACAGACAGGAACACAGCAGAGTGGGTCAGGGAACAAACGAGGGTTAATGACATCATAGTTGAAATCAAAAAAGAGAAATGGATATGGGCCGGGCACGCAGCACGTCGGCAGGATAACCGCTGGCCATTAAGGGTAACTGACTGGATTCCAAGAGATGGCAAACGCGGTGAGGGGAGACGGAAAATCAGGTGGGTAGATGAGATGAAGTTTGTAGGTATAACGTGCCAGCAGAAAGCACAGGACCGGGTTGATTGGCGGACCATGGGAGAGGCCTTTGCCCTGCAGTGGGCGTAGACAGGCTGATGATGATGATGATGTTGATGATGATACTCTCCCGTAGTTGTCTACATAGTACCCTAAATCGTCTGAATTGGAACGTGAGAGCTTATTCCGTGACTGACTGTGTTAGCTGCTGCCGATGGAAAGCAGTGACAGGAAAGCGCAACGTATTACGTCATCTGTGATGTCATGTACCCGGGTGTTCCAAAACCAAAGGTTCGAAATCAAAAGTTTGAATACCGTATCTTGGCACTAGATGAACCAAGTTGTGCCCGAATTCCCCCGAAGCCGTGCTCTCTTTTGCACCCGTAAGGGTAGCAGAAATAAGCTTATTTTCCAGCGACTCAGTACTTTCACCAGCCGGGCACGGTCATGCGCGCCCTATGTAGACAGGGATCAGCAGACAGCTCATGCCTTTGTACGTGTTCTGTTCCCGCCACTCAGTTCAAGTTTAAACAATATAGAGCAGCCAGGTCGTTTCACTCGCTGTGGCGGCTACGTTTTCTTGCGCGTGCGGTTCGTTGAATTACATGATGTCGGATATTAAGTGAGTTGGCTGTTAGCTATACTTCGTATAAAGGTGATAAGAATTCCGCCAGAGGGACGCTGCAGCGAAGGAACCAACGACGACGAGGTGCAAGTGTGGCACGTGTCATGGCTGGCGCGCGGGGATAGGCGCATGCTCGGGGCTGGTCATGCGCGCACTATGTTGACAGGGATCAGCAGAGAGTTCATGCCTTTGTACGTGTTCTGTTCCCGCCACTCAGTTCAAGTTTAAACAATAGAGAGCAGCCAGGTCGTTTCACTCGATTCGGTGGCTACGTTTTCTTACGCGTGCATTTCGTTGAATTACTGAATGTCGGATACTAAGTGAGTTGGCTGTTAGCTATACTTCGTATAAAGTTTATGGCAATGCCACCAGAGGGACGCTGCAGCGAAGGAATAAACGACGACGAGGAGCAAGTGTGGCGCGTGGCGCGTGTCGTGGCTGGTGCGCGTGGCTAGGCGCATGCTCGGAGCTAGGCGCTGCCGGTGATGACCGCGGCTGGGCGTGGACGCTCACGGACACAGCTGGGCCTTGCCCTGACTGACTGCTGAGGCTAAGGTATCGTAGCTAAAAGTAGAGGTGTGAGCATCGACGGTACAGCGCTATTCAAGTCGGCGCGGCACTTTATAATGACACGGACAGGTGGCGCGTCACCGTCTCCCAGATGCATGTACTTTCTAACAATAACACTTAACACTTAGAAAGAAATCTGGCGCAACCGCCTACTTCGATTTCCTAAGTGGTGCTGCGATGCGATGGGCGCGGACCCTACTTTTTTTAACACGAAATTGTTTTATGCCGGGGTCCAACAAGACTTTCAAGACGTATTTCGGCCACAGAAGTACGTGAGCAAAATGAACGCCATCACATGGCAAAGAAAAAAAACTATAAGAAAAGGTTCCGTTGATGGGAGTCGAACCCACGACCTCTCGCCCTGCGACGATGGCAGGCGGGCGTTTGGCCCACTGAGCAAGCACCAAACATATTACGGTGGCTGCGTGAACGCGCCTTTCATCTGTCACACTTTCCTATCATAGTGCTCTTGGATTGATGGATGGATGATCGTCCCCTTTATAACGCGGCGGTAGCATCTGGGCCACTAGGCTCGAAAAAAAACGCGTCGTTGCTACGACCGTACCATTCGGCACGTTTCCAATACAAGTTTTAATTTCGTCAACGCTTTAACACACCGTGAGGTGGCAACATTAGCCCAAGCCTCGCTCATAACATCCATCCATATCGAAATATAGCTCTCCGACGATCGCCTGGCTGTCGCACCGCGTTCTCCGCTCGCCCTATGAGAAGTAACGGCCAGGCTAGAAGAAGACACGGCGCGCGTAGCGTTTCTCTTCTCATTTCACGACGCTTTCAAGGAGTGCAGTCGAGTGTCAGTATTTATTATGTGCTTCTTGATGCCATCTCTGTGCGGCATACACCCATAAGTGGTGTCCACGTATATGTTTGGAACTTCAGCTACCGCAAGGGTTAAATTATGGTCATGGGCGTTGGTCGTCAGTACGGAGATGTGCCACTAGGCGTCCACGTGCGTGAGATGCGTCCACATCAAGCGGTGTATATCTGCGAAACAACAGTAGATATTGTACAAGCTCTCATATACCAATGCACTATAAACAATAAACTACTTCTGTGACGACGCGTTTCGCTTTCGTGTTATACCGCTTCCTATAACGGAGGGATCAGCCATCATTTTTTTTCAACACAGCGAGAGCATTGTTTTGGCATATTTGAGTGCGTAGTAATCTGAATCTTTCGTATTTTCTCCGAAACGCAATTATCTCCACAAGGATTTCTTGAATGCCGGTGTCACAACTTCAGATGTCGATAAGAGTCAATACGAATTAAATTCCTTGATCGCGATCAACGAGGGACCCTAGTACACGTTCCAAACTAATCCGGATCGAGTCCATGGTCAGATAAAGAAAGCATGTAGGTGCCCAGCGACCATTCTTTGGTGTGTTCCCTGCACTTCAGCGAAAATGACTACAAGAAAGGTGCTAAACTGCGAATTTTCTCGCCAAGTGCTATCCCAACAGTGCTCTCTGATTACCCTTCACATATACAAAATGCAAGCACTCCAGGGATAAGGACACGGCCTCGTAGAGAACTAGCAGTTGACAGTGTAACAAGAGTAGCTCAGATGAAAGCATGCATGGAGATGTCGAGCCTGATCTCTTCAGTGAAGAAGAACATGTCGAACCTGTCGGATTTCCGAAGGCAAGATCTGTTTTTGCGCTGCCTGCTGATAGCGAGCACCACACAAGCTGAACTACAAATCAAATGTCTCAAACAGACCTTGATTTGAAGCGGACAATCGAAGAGGCGAAAAAGAACAATGAATCACCTGCAGCGAAAAATTTGCCGTCTGAAGAAGCACTCATGCAGATGCTGCAAAGCCAGCAGGATACGGTTCGTGAACGGCTACAAGCTCTCGAAAGAAACGTAGAAAACGCCTGTTTTTTGGTGTTTACTAAAAGTTGCAAACGAATGCTACAAAACTGCCGAATTTTTCAAAACACAGGTCTCGAAATTCATTTCCAAAAAGCCAGCCTACAGTAAAACAATTCTGAGGGAGAGTGTGCTCTGGAAAGCATGCTCTAATAAAGGATACGAGCATGTCAGGACAAGACACCTGTTTAATTGTCTTGTTGTGCCGCGCTACAAAAGTACGTCGGGCACTCAACAGGCGAAATAGGTGTAACATAGCTGATAACAGAACGCCTCCGCGCAGACTTTCAGGCTCTACATGTTGAACAAGAAATGTGCTCCCAAATCATATATATTAAGTGGCAATACACCAGAAGATGATATACGACCGTCAAGTTGACAAGGTCGTATATCGTTGACAACACCTCAAGTGGCGAACAGGGTGTTGTGATTTGTCCGGCGAGCGCTATCGAGGGCTGATGTGATACCAGTTGGGTACTTCTTTACCAGGTACTTGAGAGGCGAGCAACTTCTTCCTATGACAAATACTGTTATAAAGGCAGTCGAAGAGGTGGGCTTCCGTGTAACAAGCATTGTTACTGACAATCACCAGTGACATGTTGCCCTGTTCAAGGGCCTTTCGGATGATGGCACGCTTGTGCCTGCTGTGCCACACATATTCAAACCTGCTGACCCTCTTTTTTGTCTATTGATTCAACCATCTGATGAAGAACTACAGAAACACTTTTGTGGAAAGAGAGATGACTGACACAGATAATCTAATTCAAGGTGTCTTCTACTTAGAGAAGCTACTCGGCATTCAGCTCAGCTGCTCGTAAAGCCAGTGAGGTTCCTGACTGTCACACGTGGTGCCAAACAACCTTGAGAAGATGAAGCAGTGAAGTGCTACGCAAGCGTTCTCTCCAGTCGTGATAACAGCGCTAGAGGTCCAACAAGAAAACCCGTAATGCCACCTTCATGCGACAGAATTCCAAGATTGTTTGCCCACCATCACGTTCATGAAAATGGTGTCGAAATGGTACGATCTTAAGAATATTGCTACTGTGAAGCCACACGGTCAAGGTGCAGAACCATTCTACTTTAGCGATGACAACTGTATTTTTTTTGGCTAGATGTAGACGCTATCACGTGGATCGAATAGATGCAGCTTGCTGGCGGCAATACAAAAATTAAAATGGCGAAAGATACAAACGAGGAAACGCTAATTTTTTATTGATATACTTACAAAATACTGCGGGCCCAAATAGGGGCCCAAGCAGGAGGGGCAAAAGTACATGAGAAGGCAGATCAAATAAAGGCAGAGCAATCTCATACTCAACAGAAATTGACACTGATAAATAGGAAACAAGCTGCAGCATAAAATGAGGCAAAAAGCGGATAATTTCTGTAGAAGGGGCACTCCAAATTGAAGCAACAAAAGTAGAAACATAATCAAACGAAAATTTTCACACACTCAAAATAAGACCATGTTGCAAAAGCACGTCATACATAGATATACACATAGAGGCATAAAATAAGGCAAGTGACATTGGCTTTTTAGGCTAAGGACCAGGGAAACAGGAAATAACAGGTAATGAAGGTATAAGAAATTGGTACATCACGGTCAGAAGCTCAAATAATTACATGTTCTAAGAAATCGGCGTTTTGTAAGGGAGAAAATGGTAGGTTGTTCCAGTCGGTGGTGGTTCGCGGGAAGAAGGAATATTTGAAAAGATTAGTGCGTGTCCGATAGGGTGTTAGAGAGTCAGCGTGACGATACCGCGTTGTTCGAGCAGTAAGTGACATTAAATAAGGACTTGGGTTTATGGCTAAGAGTTTATTTTTCAGCGAGAACAGAAATTTTAGTCTCTGTATTTTCTGCGTAACTGTAGTGTTTGAACACCATTCTGCGTCGTTAAACTAGAGGAAGAGTCACTATTGCGATATTTAGAATAGATGAACCTGACAGCTTTACGCTGAATCATTTCCAGTGAATCGATATTAGTTTTTGTGCACGGATCCCAGACAATGCTGGCATATTCAAGTTTAGGCCGAATTAGTGATGTATAAGCCGTTGACCTAGTGCTAGAGGGTGTATCTTTTAGCCTATGTCTGAGAAAGTAAAGTTTTCTGAACGAAGACTTGCATATGTTGGTAATGTGCGTATTCCAACTAAGGAACTTAGTTATTGTGATTCCAAAGTACTTGTACTCGTTCACTTTTTCAAGCCTTTCGGAACCCAGTTTGTACCCAAAAGAATGTTTTTTAGATTTCTTTTTAGTTATTGCCATGTACACTGTTTTACTGACATTTAACTCCATGCTCCACCGATCACACCAGGAAAGAATATTTTGGAGATTATGGTCGAGTAATAGTTGATCTTCATGGCATTTAATTTCATTACAAAGTACACAATCATCCGCAAATAATTTAATATGAACAGGGGAATGAATTTCATTTGTAATGTCATTAATGAATATCAAGAATAATAAGGGGCCAAGTACACTGCCCTGGGGCACACCAGATGAAACTGGTAGCTTCTCAGAAGAGTGGCCACGATTAGAAACGAACTGACTGCGGTTAGACAGATATGCAGCCACCCAATTTACTATATAAGCTGGAAGATTAATTGATTCTAGTTTACTAATAAGCTTGCTATGTAGTACAAGTTCAAAGGCTTTCCTAAAATCTAGAAATATTACATGAACCTGGCCGGACCCATCAAGAACACTAGCGAAATCGTGAACAACTGTTGTTAACTGTATTATAGTGGAGAAACCTTTGCGAAAGCCATGTTGACAGGAAGACAGTATGCTGTTACCCTTTAAAAACTTACTAATTTCCTTTGCTATTATATGTTCAAGTAGTTTGCAAGATGATGAGGTTAGTGATATATAGGGCGATAATTTGTTACTAGTGTGGGGTCACCTTTTTTCAGTACAGGTACAACACGGAGCCGAAAGCCAATCATTAGGCAGTGCAGCCGAAGACAAGGACACTTGAAATATACGAGCTATGAAAGGTGCTAATGCATCTGCATATCTTTTAAAAAAAAAACATTAGGTATATCATCTGGACCTGGGGAGGATTTAGTTTTAAGGTTTAGTTAGAGTCACTGTATATGCTACCTTTAGGTAGCAGAGTAGCGCATAGGTCCGGCTAGCAACCACAGCTATGCGGTGAAGTCGCACTCCATTTCTGCAGGCGACATGCCTACCGCGTCGCCGATAAACATGTTTGGCGTGTCGAAGGCCGGCGATAAACTTTGGCTCTCGATGACTAGTGTTAATTGAGTGAGCTGCAGTGGCGGCGTCGAGAAATACAAAAATTGGCCCGAGCGTCAGCTTCTCCGCAATGCATGGTTGCTAGCGGTGTTTGGAAAACAGATGCGCAACTCTGCTACCTAAAGGTAGCCTATACAGTAACTCTAGGTTTAGTAGCATAGAAACGACACCTGGTGTTGATACAATATCAGGTGCAGAGAAGTATGGTCTACGGTTATGAGGTGTAGTAGCATCAAAACTCAAAAAACCACTATGGAAGTATTCATTAAAACATTGCGCAATGTTGTGATTTTCGTTAACCATATTCCCCTCGTGTACAATGTGGCTAATTTCCTGGTTCTTTTTGCTTAGAAAGCCCCAAAATTTTTGTGGGGCGGAGCGAATAAATTCTGGTAGCGTATGTTGGAAGTACCAACGTCTAGCATGACTCACTTTTTGATTTAAGCTATCTTGCATTTGTTGAAAAGCTTCACGTGAAGCACACCGTCGTCTAAAGCGAACTCTTCTTTTAAGGTGCCAGATATCTCTTGTCATCCAAGGAGTAACTTTAGATGTTCGTTTAGTTTTGCTCGGAATGAAATTATTGAGGCAATGATTGACAATTTCTTTAAAACAGTTCCAAAGTGCAGTAATATCATGACCTTGGAAACGGTCAAGCCATATTCCAAGGTAATCTAAAACACTTTCATCATTGGCTCTAGAATAATCTTTAATAGTGATTGTGTTCTTTTTAATGACGTCACACGGGTTCAACGAGCACGTGAAATACACTAGTTGATGGTCCGAAAAGCCAGATTCAACGGAGACAGAAAATTTTTCAATTGATCGAATTGCAAAAATAAGATCTAGAGTCGTTGCTGACGTATCGTGAATACGTGTTGGTTGATTGACAACTTGTTGCAAGTTATGATAAAGCATAATATTGCGTAGGTAGTTCACGTGCAAGTTGGATTCGGCAAAGAAGGACGCGTTCTCCCAATCAATGCCTGGGAGATTCAAATCACCTATAAGCATTACATTGGCACTTGTAAAGGATGCAATATGTTCGCAAAGGTCGAAAAGGAATTGCGCAGGTGAGTTAGGGGTTCGGTACACGGCAAACAACAAAAATGATTTACCCCAGCAAGAAAGTTTCAATGAAACAATTTCTAAGTTATTCGATTGCCGTAAAAGAACAGCAGATATGTTTTCTTTAACCAAAACTGCAACCCCGCCACCCCTCGAAGACCTATCGAGACGAAAGCTCTGATAAGACGGAGGGAAAACAACTGTGTCATCAATATCGTCATGCAGCCAGGTTTCAGTTAAGAGAACTACGTGAGGGCTGTAACTCAAGATAAGCGATTCAAGATTCTCAGACTTGTTAACAATGCCTCGAGCATTAATGTTTAGGACACACAATTCTTTAGGTGCTACGGGAGCGCGTCAGTCATTCTTCGAAGTACCCTGGTCAACTTGAATTTGGATTCTCGAGTTTTTCTGTTCATCCCAAATGAAAAGCTTATTACCCACCCGCAGTTTGTCATTAATTAAGCTAACTTTTTTCCCCTGCTCTTTCTCAGCCCTTGCGCTGATCCATAGGTGCCTTTTCTTCATCAGAGTACTTTGGGAATAGTCATTCTGGATCGATATCTGGATCTGGGGCCTTTCAATTTTTAAGCATTCTTCAGCACAAGCTGCTTTTCATTGAAGTCCTGGAAATCTACTATGACTGGTCTTTGTTTGCCCGGCCTCCCAAGGCGGTGTATTCTACCGACAGATTTACAATGAATGTCAAGTTTTGCAGCGAAAGCTTCTTCGAGAACTTTACTTTCAAGGACTGATTTCGTTTCATTAGGGTCTTCAGAAATACCGAAGACTACCATATTTGAACGCCTACTCCTATCCTCGAGGTCAGTCAGTTGTGCTTCCAGAGATTTTACTGTTCGTTCGAGGTCATCTATACGAGAAACTTTTTTTCTAGCTCAGAAAACCTGGCTCCAAGATCAGCCACCAGTCTTTCCATGGTTGACTGTTGTTACCTAAGCGCTGTTATTTCTTTTGTCAGTTTACTTCGACCTGATAATAGTTCCTTGAACATGGATTCAACGGAGGACTTTCTGCCGCTGGAGGGGCCGGGGTTTAACTCAACATCCCCGCATAGCGCGAGCAAGCACACACAATACAAATTTTTGACAATAGAGATGCACTGTTGGGGGCACGGCAAGACCATAAGACCACGATAATCACTCTTAATTGTACAATAGTAGTCACTGACTTGCATGAAGCAGAGGAAAGGCTTATAGATCCACATGCTTGTTGATGGTCCGCCGTGCCCACCAAACTAACGACTACAACGTCAACCGTTGCACTGATTCAATACCTCTTAGACAAGTTGTTTTGCTAAATACACGTTTAGAGTTTGTATCGCCGTTACGTACATGTATACCAATTCTTTTCAGCTTTCGCTACGTCTTCACATGGGCCTTGCACAGCGACCCTGTGGAGAGCCTCATCAGTTGTTTTCGGCAGTTTAATAGAGGCAACATCAAAGTCGACGCCCGAACCGCTGTCTTCACGGTCGAAAAATTTTCAAAGGTATGTAACTGTACAGCTGCTTGGACAGCACACCCTTGTAATGTTCTCCTTTTTTACCATGTTGGAATTCTCGAAGTGGCTAAGAGTGCAAATGCTCCTCATAGCTCAGGAACAAATATGTACCTCTCATGCCGAAAGCCAGAGATAGCGACACCACTGCTGTGCCGCTTGCGGTAGTATGTGGTTCTAAACGGCTTTCTCATGAGCTGGAGTTCCCAAGAGAGTCGTTTGCTACACCGGATAATAAAGAGCGAGCTCCCCTAGCATACCTAGCCTGGACCTCGCACGTGCATGTGAGGAGAAGGTACGGATGAATGTACTGACAGCTTACACTATTTGCTGGCTCCCTTCGAACGCTGCGCTAGCACATCGTTCAATCTACGCCGAGGGTGTCTAAAACTCTCAATCCTATTTCGCATTCTTCGCTATCCGCAATATGTCCACTAGAAATTGCCCCTATTTCGCAACTTTTCTCTCCCTTCGCCCTTTTTTAAAGACTGAAAACCAAGGAGAGGGTTCGGGGCTGACTTTTATTGAGGCCTAGGTCAGCCCGGAGAAAAAACGCGCAGTGCGTCTTGCATTTACTTAACACGACTCGAAGACGAAAGCCATCTTCCTTTTCTTCTCAGTCGATGTACTGGAAAGCTTTCTGCACGTAATATGGTTTTCCATTGCCTAAAAGATTGGAGGCACCTGACCTGGTATTGTGTTGTCTCCGTGATAGGGCCGCCTTTGACCATGCTACGATGTCATGTGATGACGTCATTATATGAGGCGACGTAACATGACGTAATAATGACGTCACGTATTCTGGCGATCTGTAACATCATCGTGACGCCATATGGCGACGTCATCACGTTATGGTGATTTTTTGTATCACTCGTCCCCGACGCCGTGGGACGCCGACACCTGCTCAGCCACCCTTCGAAAGCATTCTGCACCTACCGTGGTTTTGAATTGCCTCCGTGATCGGACCACCTTTCATCATAATAGGATGTCATATGATGACGTAATTATATGCCGTTAGGTCACGTGGCCTCACATTGATGTCCTATAGAAGGCATATATTTTGGCAATCTCTGACCTCATCCGGACCTCCTATGACGACGTCATCACGTGACCGTGATTTTTGGCATCACTCGCCGCTGACGCCGCGGGACGCCGACGGTCGAATTTCGCGTTTTATGAGGCATGTAAGGCTTTCGCCTTAAAGGTTTAGGCCCGGCTCAAGACAGGGGTTTCGCCGCGATGGGGTGCGGCCACTGTAACTTCCCCACATGATATACATCTATGCCACTGGTCTTTCCTAATGATGTTCATCTGCCTGCTGTAGAAAATGAAGATGAAGTTTGCTTAGTTAAGCCAAGTATGCAAGGTAGTCTATGCCCCCTTCGCTTCATCGAGCTTTTGATGGAAATTTTCCTGTCGCTTGATTTTATTATATTGCAGTTGGTTCACCTACAAGAACCAAAGCCGTGTGGCGGCATGTACGATTTCATAAAGAACATTGAAAACGGACAACTTTGCTATCCTAAAATGGAGGTAGTGCAAATTTGCAAGCTCGCATGTGACTTTGGCGCTGAAGTGATGAAGCGCATTGAAGTCCGGAGAAGTGGACATCTATGTAAACTTCACTGAGCCCTCCTGCCACATTTTGTACCGTGTCCTGTACTACAGCGTGGTTCGGGCAGCCCTCAGCACACGAACCATACCTGTGTTGTTTTTCTGCAACGCCTGCCTCGACCACTGCTAGCCAAGTGGACAGGCAACATCAGCGCAACTGCGCAGCGTCTCGTAAGGCTGGTATGCAAGCCCCTCTCCAGAAAAGTGCTGCGCCTTTGAGGCGATGATATCATCAACTCCATTTTATATTTACTTGGCAGTTCAAAATTATTCTCCTGGTTCAGAAAACACATGCATACAGGTGGTTGGTCAAGTGGATATTTCCGCTTACTAAAGATATCATTCATTTTACGCACAGAACCTTACATTTCCATTCATTCTGCATGCACGTTTTGCAATATTCAAATAGCCCAAAAGCCCACAATAGGGCTTTCAGGGCATTCTATAAATTAACTTAAAACACGTGTATTATTCTTGTGACGCGAAGACAGGCCAGGCTTTGTCATTAACGCTTACTACTTTTCAAGCATGAGGTCAAGGCTGGCTGTCGTCAAGATGGGCATGCTTATCCTAAAGCACTCCGTCGCCAGCTCGAAAGCGCTTCCATCACAGAAAAGGTCCTGTCGTGCCTTAAAAGAATGCAATGAGTGGGCACCGACCTCGACGTGTCCGTTTGGACCACCGCGAAGCGGACACAGCGAGCCTGCGCGCGCCAGACACGCACCGCTTCCCCGGCGCAAAGTGTCATTGAGCGGTGACGCTGCGGTGGCAGTCAAGTGAACTGGGCCTCTCCCGCTATCTTGGGCGCACGCAGGAGGCCGCAACTCGTACGTTAAAATGGAAACTGGCATTAAAAATAAATATCTAAAATGTCTCAACAAGTTATCGCTAGAAGTATTTATAATTCTCGCAAGAAGTGTTCTAGACGTATAATAACGTGGAGTTAGCACGCCTACAGAAGGTTTTCAAGCACCTTATGTTTAAATAACATATCCATTAAACTTCTAATATACTTTTCCTGTCTAGCTTTTCCTGTCTAGATGTTTATTAGTATTTCTCTAGCTTTTCTTCTGCTTCTTGAGGTGCTTCACCACTACAGTCTACAGTTTTGTGCTAGTGTAGCGCGATGATCGAAAACGTTTTCAACTGAAGGCGTTGCTCCATACCCGTGATAATAATGCATGATCGGCAGTGACATGCGATCAGGAGAATTGTACCACAGCGTGCTTATTGCACAATGAACGCTTATGCTTGCGCGCATACAATTGCCCCCGACACGCGCACACATCAGCGTGCATTCAAATGGTGACCCCAAAAACTGCAGAGGTCATAGAATTTCTGGAGAAAGACAGCTGAGATGCAACAGTATTCGCTCATGTTCATAGCATTCACGGATCACAATCACACACACACATGGCTCACAGGGGTTCCCTCACCCTCATACCCACGCCTTCTCTGACCCAAGTACTCATTCATGTTCATGTACTTACATCTTGCCGCACACTCGGGGGTATTTATATATACTGAAACTCAGGTTGTCGTTGAAAAAAATTTCACAAGGTACATTTTTTTATAATTGTTAATGCCGTGCACGTTTGCCGCTTACCCAAGGACGAAGAAGAGGGTAAGCGGCACAGGCTGTGACTGTAAATATTGTAAATACAGCCTTCTGTCGTCTCCCCGTAACATCTTTGTTGGAGGAGCGGGGTATATTCGAAGCACACCGCGGAACTTCTCAGCGGGCGTCTCCATGGATCAAACCATCATGTCGACAGGAAGGCCCGTTGATTCAGCCCCTGCTACGCCAAATGAACCCAGCCACATCGTTGTGGCTCATCTCCGAGACGCTGGTACCTTCTGCGGACTGACAACGTGCACGTCTAAAAGTGGCTGGCCGACTACGAGCGCGCCAGCGAGACCAACCGCTGGGATCCCACTTTGATGCTGGCAAATGTCAGTTGCTACCTCAGGGGAACGGCCAGTGTGTGGTTCGACACGCACGAGGAGGAGCTGACCAGTTGGGATGTATGCAAACAAAAAATGAAAGACCTCTTCGGAAAGCCTATTGCACGACAGCGAGCCGCCCAGAAAGAACTTTCGTGCCGTGCACAAACCTCGACAGCGCCGTACATGGAGTACATCCAGGATGTCTTAGCCTTGTGCTGGCAAGTTGACGACCAAATGCCCGAAACTGACAAAGTCAGCCACATTCTTAAAGGCATCGCCGATGACCCATTTCACTTACTAGTCTACAAGGTCTGCTTCCCCATCCACGACATCAGGAGGGAGTGCCGACGTTTTGAAGAACCGAAGAGCCGTCGAGTTACGCAGCAATTTGTTCGGCTCCCTAACACCTCCGCCACATCGTCGTGCGAAGACGTGTAGCTCCAGCCGGCGCCCAGTACGGAAAACTTCCTGGGCCTTGTGCAGCGAGAAATCGAGGCAGCATCCCCATCCGCACCGCAGGCCCGTTCTTACGAAGAGACCCGCCCGACAGTGTCGTTGATCCAAGCCGTCCTGCGCGAAGAACTGGCGAACGCAGGCATCCAGCCCGTATATGCCCTAAGTCGCCCCGCGGTCAGCACTGTTCCATCCTACAGCCCACAACCGACCTATGCCAGGTTCCGTGATCCGAACCAGTGGAGCACACGAGATGACAGGCCGATATGCTTAAACTGCAACGGGGTAGGCCACATTCCTTGCTATTATGCTATCGTCGGCGATCGTCTGCTCGTACAACGTACCGTGCAGAGGACACTCGATACTCACATTTTACAGCGAAAGCTGTTATGAGATCATTTCACCGGCCGTTTTTGGCGCCGTAGTTGTCCGCCGCCGCCGCCGCCGCCGGTGTCCGTAACCAGTATCGCTCGAAAGAAAAAAAAACGAAATAAGAAAAACATTCCAGGATGGAACGAGGTCCGAACCTGGGCCCTCTGCGTGGGAGCCCAGTATTCAACCTCTGAGCCATGCCGGTGCTTAAAACTGCTTTGCAAAAAGGCCCTATACAGGCTTCTTGTCGGGGAGGAACCACATTAGCATATGCAATATAGCGTGGTAGAAGAGTAAAATAAGCACCGAGTGTGGCACAACGCGAATTCTGTAACCAGGCGTCACACAATGCGAGTTGCGCAACGAGTAGGTTGTTGAATGCTTCCAACTCATTACAAAGGACTCTGCCATAATTCTTCATCGTCATCAGGCACAGCATCAACAAAGTGCGCATAATGCCTTACATGGGTTTAGAAGGTACCAACGCTCTCCGCACAATGACGAAAAATGACACAGTGCCTGCTGCCCTACTTCTAAAAAATTACAATGATTTATAGCGTAGTGGGTTCCTCGCAAGTGCACTTGTATTGGTTGCCAAGGAAGCCCATAAGCGCATGATCCACTTCCTCGGGGTCTCAGTGAAATTACAATGATTTATAGCGTAGTGGGTTCCTCGCAAGTGCACTTGTATTGGTTGCCAAGGAAGCCCATAAGCGCATGATCCATTTCCTCGGGGTCTCAGTAAAGTTCTTCGCCCCCCCCCCAACCGTCTCTCTCCCACGTCAACGTATGTTATACAGCATGACGGGAGAGGGAAATAGCGACCGGGCGTCACCCAATGCACATTACATAACTGGTGGGCCGTTTAAAGATTCCAACCCATTACAAATGGCTGAGCCATAATTCTTCATCGTCATCAGTCGTCGCGTCAACAAAGTGCACATAATGCCTTACAGACGTGTAGCTGCTGCCTCGCTTCTCCGCAGAATGACGAATAATGGCTTAGTAGGTGCTTCCCAACTTCGCAAAAATTGTGATTTATGGCGTAGTGGGTACCTTTCTAGTGTACTTGTATTGTAGCCCCAAGAGAGCTTAAGGGGCTCTAGAAACGCCACTCTTCCAGCTTTCGCTGTGACTGTGCTGCGGTTTCAGCGCAGGCCTGGTGTTTTTTTTCGCCCACGAAGACCCTGCGAACCTCAACGCCCAAACCTCAGCCCCACGTTACGACCGCTCGCCGTCCCCGCAGAACCAGCGACGTTCTCGGTCACCTTTGCCCCGTCGCTCGCATTCACCGTACCCTCGCCGTTCCTCCTCCGAAAACTAACCAGTGCAGCTCCTGGAGGTGTGCTGCATTGGCCTTCCGACCCGGAAATCGTCTGTTGACTCTAGCTACCCGACAAAACCTTTTGGACGTAGAAGTAGATGGCGTGCCTGTTTCGGCGGTCATCGACACTGGCGCCCGATTATCAGTAGTGAGCGCTATCAGTAATGACGTCACAAACAACGCGCGACCCACAGTCCGTGGACGCTCGATTGCTCGCCTCCCCGCCTCCGCCTAGCGCTACTGACAACCGTCCACTCCGCAGCTGCTGCGAGTGCGAGGTTTAAGGGCCGTGCGAGCCTAAACACGTTTCTGCCCCACTTGTGCCTGTTACTCCGCGAATTAGTTGACCGCTGTGAACTCTTCAAGAATGCCTGCCCTGCTGCGTCATACAGTGTTTGCAATCAATATGTATTTATTTCATGTGGATAAACTTCAAACTTCAAACTTCAATTACAGTTGCCAAGCACCCACTATGCGTATACGTAGTGGCGCTCATTATTGATGCTTTTGCTGATCATGATAATGAATTATTACTGACCCCCTTTTAATGGCGAGGGCAGGCTTCAACCACGAACCACCCACACACTCGTTGCGCAATTCACATAGTGGGACGCCTGGAGCGATTCTACGCTTCTGTCACGCAATAGGAAATATTTTACCGCGACTAAAAGATTTACTATTTACTTGCCCGACTTGACCACGCTGCAAGGTGTTTGTCCTAATTAGCTTCAAGAACTGGCGTGGCTCTTCGTAGACTACTTGACTGCCTCGAAGAATACCTGGGTTAGATTGCACCTCAAACCCTGATGTTGAGGTGAATGCCTGAAAAGGATATTTATTTATTTATTTTTTAAAATCAATCCATTTATATCTTCATCAATTTATTTATTTGCTCAATGAATATGCTTTCGTTACCATGGGGGGTGGGCATAGTTCTCGCTATTGTTCTCACATCTCGCCATCTCGCTCGTTTTCTGGCCGTCGACACAACAGCCACCTTCAGTTTGTCGCTCGTGACAGTGGACAATGAGGCTCCTGCAACATCAGTCCGACGCTCCAGTCGTTCGCCGTCCCCACACGAACATCGCTCCGGGTCATCTCAGCCCCTACGATATTCGTCGCCCCGCCCTGCTGGACTCCCATACTGGGAAAACTGAGCATTGTAGCTCCCAAAGGTGACGCAGCGTTGTACCTCTAACCTGAAAACCCTCTGCTCACCCTGACTACAGAGCAGAACCTGCTTGCTGTAGAAGTGGATGGCCTGCATGTTATTGCCCTCGTTGATACCGGTGCACAAATTGCCATCTTCACGGATTCGCGCCAGTACACGGACACAAAGACGAGATACGCAAAGACAAGTCGCAAACTAAAAAAATGGATTTGTTAGTTTGCGCTCGTCATTGTGTATCTCTTCTTTGTCTCCTTGTGCTCGCGCGAATCCGTGAAGATGAGCGTGTTTCAAGTAGGCCGACTTACAGTAGGCTGCAAAATATTTGCGTAATGCGCTCTGATCTCCTTGCACGGTTGAGTAAGCTCCTTACGGCTCCTGTGTCCCAATTTCTGCGTGTCGCTTATGGAGGAACTACGGCTGTACTCTGAATGTGCACCGCACGTGCGAGGGTCGCCGACCGCCAATCTTCCGTCCTGTTTCATGTTCTTACACATCGTCCTGATGACGTCATCCTCAGACTCGATTTCTTGCCTGACCTCTCTGAACAAGCTTTCGTGTGCGGACTTTGTTCGTCTGCCACCACGAGCCCTAACCTGTGTCGCTGTCAAACCGTCCCCCATTGTGCCGAGTGGCGATTATGTGTTCTCTCGCTTTTCGAGTGATCGTGACTGGGACACTGCGCTACCCTTTGTCACTTTTGCTTACAACAGTTCGCGCCATGACACTGCTGGATATTCTCCTTTTTATCTCTCGTAGGGACGAGAACCGACTTTGCCGTTTGACGCGCTAGCACCCAACCATGCCAACCTAACCTATCAACAGGATATGCTCGCCACTCTATTACCACAGCCGAAAAGTCCGTCAGATAGCCCATCAACGCTTTGCTGACTCGCAGATGCTCTAGACAGGTACATGGGACCATCACCACGGGAAAGCCCACTTTTATTCGGGTGACCTCGATATCCTGTGGTATCCGTCTCCGCATATTCGCCTGTCCGAGAAAGCTTCTTCATAAATCCTCCGGCCTCTACGGTATGCTACGCCAGGTGAGGGACGCCCCGTATGAAAAAGCCCCTATAGACCCTCCCATCTTCAGACGTCATCCACATAACCCGCTTCCAGCCGTACCTTTTGCCCATCACGTTCTAACAAGCGTTGGGTCGGCGCTTTCTCTGCCGGGGTCCACGTTGCGGTGTTGCAGCTATCGCCACGGTGACGTGAGGGAACAGGAGGCGGATGACGTGTTTTGGTGAACAAAAACCACCGTATTGACTGTCAGACTATTTTCTTTTGTGAATATCTTGTACACATGTAATCACGTCTTCACAGGCCATGGTCTAGGGTTGCTGGTTCCCGCAGGAATACGTCCAAGGACGCTGCTTACACTTCGTTTTGATAAAACGGGCGTCTGTGCTGCAACGCCACTGCCGGTGTTGCGCCATACAATGAGTGACCCCCTACACACCAGTGTAGTGAACTCATCTGGACTGCCCAAAATATGCACACAGCTACTCAATTACACAAATATGGCAATACACCTCTTAGGCCTTGGCGCAAAGTGTGGCATAGGCCGCTACTCTCGTTGAATGCTTCGCAAGAAATCGATTCCCTCAATGCGTGGGATCGTTCGGAATGTTTTAGGGGCGAAGCTCCTTAACCCTTTCAGCCCTGGATTTTTCATTTTGGCCGGATACATTTTTTGTGCGTGTTTTCCTAATAGTTAGGACCTCAGAAGACCAAAAACGAAAAATTGAGCCAGTGGTGCAAGTATTTATGGATTAATTAGCATGGAATCAAATTAGGTCATCAGGGTTCAGTGGTTGTGAAATTAGGAAAATGGCTTCTTTATTTCTGCTACTCGCTAGAGTACAGAAAATGTGAACCACCTCTGATTTTTCAGTGTGATACTCCTTGAAACAGCTTCTCTATGACGTCACCAAAAGAGCGCTTAGCCGCCTCACCTGACCCGCCTCGGCGTCACCCATGACTTCGGTCAAGCTTTTTGTTCTTTGTGGCTCCCAGCTCCGCGCTAATGCCGCAACTTTGGTGTTAATCACAGTGAGGATCATTGAAGAAGTATTTCCCCAAGAATAAGCAGTTTTGGTTTCATTTCCGAGGTGCTAGGGGAACTTTTGTGCGGTGTCGTCAATTGACGACGCCAGGGCCGAAAGGGTTAAGGCGGCACCCGTTCGTCCCTCGTAATCGTAGTAGTGCGTAACCAGTCGTAACGCTAGTACCAGATCTTGACCTCCAAGGTGGTGCCGGTGGGAGATTTTTCCTGTGCGTTGTTGAACAATAAAAAATTCGCAGCGTGCGCGTTAACTAAAAGCCGAATTCTTTTGTCTCTCATTCCCCATTAGCAGCCATTGGCATGTTCCAGTAGGAAACGTTAGTAGAAGTAGAAGTGTAAGTGTTAGCTAAAAGCCGACTTCTTCTGTCTCCATTCCCATTAGCAGCCATTGTTTACCTCCAAGGTGGTGCCTGGTGAGATTTCTGCTGTGCGTGATTAAACAATACAAATTTTGTTCAAAACGCCGTTGATTGATGAAATAAACCAACGAAAGACGCCAGATGTTTTCTAAAAGCAAAACGAAAGAACGCCAGATGTTTCTAAAGCAAAACGAAAAGACGCCAGCTGCTTAACGAAAGACGCCAGATGTTTTCTAAAGCAATGTTTTCTAAACAATGAAAATTCACAGCATACATGTAAAATTAAAGTGAGCTGCAAGTCGTCATAACTCACCGAACCTTTAGTATAAACGCGCCCGATCTCCCGTCGGTGATGATGTACTGGGCAGAATTCACGGAAGATTCACGGTTTACCGATGAACCTCCGCAGCTTCGCCCGCTCATCATCATTCACTCCATGGATATGCTGTGATTTTTATGACGCTTGTCAAGGCCTGGAACGGCTCCAAAGAAATGCGCACGCCTCGAACAACAAAGCGCGAGTTCCGCATCAAGTTTTCCCAATTCCCAAAGTTTCCTTGTAGTTAGAATGCTGCACGTCGGCTTTACGTCTTCTCCCACAAAAGGTTTTTTTCCCACCACCACAATATATTTATTTAAAGTCCTTAGAGAATTCAAGTGTAGCACTTTTACATTCGTTTTTGCACCTCAGCTAAAAAGCATTCACGCGGTTAACATGTAGGAGCATTTTGCAAGCGTGGATGTTTTGGCCAGTAGTTCAGCCAATCGCTTTCAAAAGTGGCCTCGTTACAAGACCGACCACCAAGAAAATAATTTTGTTTTATACATTCATTTTTGTAATACGATGATCGTCTTACATGACAAAACGAGGGACGGGCAGACACTTTTCTAGTTGATTCTACCTACAAAAGTTGGCACGTTTAAAAGTCCTCTATTGGACACGATATGAGGCCGACATGGAGGCTTGACCACACCAGAAAAATTGATAGTTTCCCGCAATTGAATGCTCACGCTTTTCTGCGGCAGCGGGATGCGGCTCCTGTGGGGCTGTGGCTCTACTGTGGGAAACATGACAGACGCATTGGTGATGCCGCTCATAAAAAGCCTTCTAATGGAGGCCGCTACCTACAATGAAAATGTATGCTTACACCTCCCTTACACAACTCCAAAAGCATATACTTCGTTGATATTGCATTCATATATTCATTCATTCATTCATTCATTCATTCATTCATTCATTCATTCTTGTGGCTGTCAGTGCTTCTTTCAATTGAACCTGCCCATTGATTGGTGACATACCAATCGGTGACAATGGAATTCCTAGGATACATTTAAGCAACAACATTAAAATCAGTTGCGTTGTCTTGTAAACGTTTGCTCAAAGGACGGAATGGAAACATGATTTTCTTCATTGCAGTAGCTTCCGTTGTTAGGATACAAGTAATGCTATTCGTATACGTAGCCAAAGCTTCGAAATGAAACCAGGTCTAGCAGGGAGGCTTTCAAGATTGACTAGGCTAGGCACGCCCCAGTTTATTTGGCTCCATTGCACGTAGCTCGCATCGGTGCTTCCAATGCTGTTGATACTTGTCCTTTGTGGGACGGCACACTACTTCTTTAGTAGAGTACATGTATTGCTTCCGATCTTTCAAGTCTTTCAAGTTACTCATAAGTTGAATCTCGCTATAACGAACATTGATATGGCATAATAGGAAATAGTGAACTGTGTAGGAACTTGGTTGGTCACGCCTCATTGAAGCCACAATAATGAGAACATAATGAGAGCAGCATTTCGGGCTAGTTGGTCATCCATGACATCAAAGAAGACAACTACAAGTGTTTGGACTTGTCTTCTTTTGTCCATGTTTTCGTCGCGCAATTTCTTTAATGCCACAATAATCCTTCTTATAACGAGATCGAGAATACGAGAGCAGCAGCGATATCGGCTGTAAGGAACAAATATTTGGATCGCCCGAGGCTCGAAATACTAGCATAAAAGAGCACAACACATATTGAAAGACAATGCAGCACCACACTATATTTCGGTGGAGGAGACGAAGGAGTCGAAACAATAAAATTTTGAGATTGTAGATATTCTGATGGCTGAGAGACGTCATTATCATAGACAATCTGGTGTTCTGATCTATTGGTTTAGAAGCCACAGGCGGATACGTAAGGACAACCACGTTTGGTTAGGAAGCGGATAATAATGTGTTGTATGTAGCGTTTTCGCGCGAGACAGATTGCTCGTTTGCTAGAGCTAATTTCTGTGCTGTTAGAACCATTATCGGATACAACGAAACCGCTTTATGGTCCCGCAGTTATTGGCCTATAACTTGGTTGGACTCTTGGATGTGGGCGCGAAATACAGGGAAGAAGGACAGCGACAGTGTGCGTATCCTTCTTCCCTTCATGTTTGTCCTTTCGGGCCCACATCCGAGAACCATGACAGACCAACAAGCCCGCATCGCTACCCATTGGTTGGACTCCACTGCCACAGACAAATTAGAACTGTGTCTTTGTGTGAGTACTTGTTTGTACGATACGCTTGTTGCCCGATACTGATACGGTCGCATGGGCTCTTGTCACTAGAATCGAATAAAATTCTCTCGAAGCTAACGGTGTTGATGCCTTGTAGGACGACGGTGTAACATAAGCGTCTACGGGAACGTCTATGCGATGTCTGAATCAGTTCACACATCGGGTGGTAGTGCAACCAACAACGCTGATATTGTGGGCATTCATTAGACACATCTACCCTCCTCGTACATGGTCATCATCATGGGTGTTCGTCGTCTTCATCTGTAGTGGGAACTCGGCTTGATTGTGATCTGTGCCTCGGGTGTGGTCGCTCCACCGTGCCTTCGGGGCCTAAAAAAGGTCGCGCTAACCGTTGCGTCACAAGAGGTGGAGGCTGCTCATCGATCTTCCTGCCTCTCCCAACCTGCTCTACCTCCTGGAGCTCCGCTCAGGTCGCCGTCTGTACCAGGTGTCCGGTAACATGCCTCAGGACGAGCCAACCGGCGCACCTGCATCTACCTCCACGGCCCCGACTACCGCGGCCTATCCACCCTGGATTATCAGTGGCCACCAGCGTGACCCCCCATGTTCGCCGGATTTCGAGGTGAAGATGTGGAAGATTGGTTGGACCACTACGACCGAGTGAGTTCAACAGATAACTCGGATGATCCGGCCAAGCTTCGCCGTGTATCTTTCTACCTCACAGACGTCGCGAAAACGTGGTATTTCAATCACGAAATTGATTTCACGGACTGGACCCATTTCAAGCAACAGCTTCGCCAAATTTTCGGTACTCCGGCAGTTCGTTCTGCCCTCGCAAAGAAGACCTTGGACACTCGCAAGCAACAACTTGGCGAATCCTACACCTCATACATTGAGGATGTGCTTGCTCTTTGCCGCCTTTTGAACACCTCCGTGACCGAATCGGAGAGGGTTCGCCATCTACTAAAAAGCATCGGCACTACCGCCTTCAATGCGTTGGCCATACAGAACCCGACCACAGTCGCCGACGTTGTTGCCACATGCCAACCCCTAGAGGAACTCGAGTCTCAGCGGTTACCGCCGGATAGCCCTGACAACACCGCCACCGCCGATCCCTCGTTGCGTGCTATGATCCGCGCGATTATACGGGAAGAGCTGCAATCTCTAGGCCTATCAGCGACCCCGAGTCCACCTCACGCCTCCAGCATTCTTTTGCGTGACGTTATCAAGGAGGAATTGGCGTCGATGGCCGCTCCAGCGTATGTGGACTCTCTAACCCCTCGACTCCAGCCAACGTACGCACAAGTCGTCGCTGGTTCACCAGGCGTCGTGCAATCGATGTCTGCACACTCGACGCGGGTCCACCTGGCTTCGATGACACCGAGTGCACCTAGCCAGCCCTTTCACCCAACATGGCGATCGCCTCGTCCGGTGTGCTATTACTGCGGGTATCGTGGCCACATTGCACGCTTTTGTCGTAAGCGTCAGCAGGACGAGCGCCGTGGATTCGACGCCTACGAGGGGGATGATGGTGCCGTCGGGACCACGTTTCAACGCCGTCCTTACGTTCCGCCGCCACGTCGCTCTCCATCCCCAAGTGCAACATCCGAGACGGCACCAACTTACCGCCCCACTAGACGCCGCTCACCGTCGCCCTTTCGCCGCTCTACGTCACCACTGCGACCTGTTTCGCAGTTCACCGACCATCGCCCGGAAAACTAACCTATGCAGCTTTTGGAGGAAAAGCTGCATTGCACGACAAGACAGAAATTCCTCCAGTGCGTCCGTATAATATGGTATCTGTTTTAGTAGAAGGTTTATACGTGGACGCTTTGATAGACACTGGTGCTTGTTTATCGGTTATTGATCGCTCTTTGTGTTCCCGTCTCCACAAAGTCACCACCCCTTATGATGGACCTACATTGTTCGCTGCTCAAGGGGACGCCATTCGACCTTCCGCCATGTGCACCGCTCGTGTTTTCATTGATGGACTTCTCCATTATGTACAGTTCGCCGTGCTGAGTTCGTGTGCCCACCAGCTTATATTAGGGTGGGATTTTCTGTCTACGGCAAACGCTTCCATCTGCTGTCGAGAACGTGTTCTTCACATGACGGAAACCGACTATGCCCTTTCTGTGGATGACAAACCACTTCGCTTGCTCGCTGTGGAGGATACCGAGATTCCACCTGGTCATCAACGAATAGTTACCATCGCCTCTGACGTGATCGATTATGGGGACGTGCTTGTCCTGCCATCTGCACGCTGTCTCGCTAGAGGGATAGCCTTTGCTTCAGGGATAGTGCGGTTCCACGATGGCTGCGGACTTCTCTACGCTACAAACCAGACGTCCGAGAAAATTCTCATCCCTAAAGGCACCACAATGGCTTGCGTCACGGAATCCCAGCCTCCCTCTGTTGTTCCGCTCGTGCCGGCGTCCTCTGACCCTCCTTCTGTTGAACGTTCCCCGGGCACGTCTGCTCTCGCTGCGACTATCAGTCCCGACCTGACATCATCGCAGTCAGATGAGTTGCTTGCCTTGCTACAAAAGCATGCAACATCGTTTGATGCCCATTCCTCCTCTTTGGGACAAACGTCCATTATCACGCATCGGATCGAGACGGATGGCACTTCTATCGTACGCCGTCGACCATATCGCGTCTCTTCATCCGAGCGGAAGGTCATTGAAGAAAATGTCGCCGATATGTTGCAACGGCACATCATACGTCCCTCCGCGAGTCCTTGGTCATCTCCCGTTGTTTTAGTACAGAAAAAAGACGGCTCGGTGCGATTTTGCGTAGACTACCGGGCCCTTAATAACATCACCCGCAAGGATGTCTATCCCATGCCGCGCATAGACGATGCCTTGGATTCGCTACAGGGTGCCGAGTATTTCTCAAGTCTAGACCTGCGTTTGGGCTATTGGCAGATACCCATGCACGAGGACGACAAAGAAAAGACAGCGTTTTCAACACCAGATGACCTCTACGAATTCAACGTCATGCCATTCGGCCTTTGCAATGCTCCAGCAACATTCGAGCGCATGATTGACACCGTTTTGCGAGGCCTGAAATGGAAAACTTGCTTGTGCTATTTGGACGATATTGTTATTTTCTCGTCAACATTCCATCAGCACTTGCAACGTCTGGACGAAGATCTCACGTGTCTTGCCAACGCCGGCCTTCAGCTGAACACCAAGAAGTGCCGTTTTGCGAGCAAGACAAAGTCTTAGGTCACATCGTAAGCAAGGACGGCATTCGTCCTGATCCAGACAAGGTTTCCGCTGTCCAGCACTTCCCGCGTCCTGAAAAAGCCAAAGATTTGCGCAGTTTCCTCGGCCTCGCTTCCTGTTTTCGCGGATTCATTCGAGATTTCGCCTCAATCGCTTCGCCTTTGCACAAGTTGCTCGGCTCCGGCGTTCCCTTTGTGTGGTCTCCTGAATGTGAATCGGCGTTTGTCCATCTGAAGTGTGCCCTCACGTCCGAACCAGTCCTTTGCCATTTCGATGAAACCGCACCTACACTCCTGCATACGGACGCTAGAGGTCATGGCATTGGTGGTATTCTGCTACAGCGAGACCAGTCTTCACGCGAGAGGCTCGTCTCATACGCCAGCCGTGTACTGACACCTGCAGAAAAGAATTATACCATCACCGAGCAGGAATGCCTAGCCGTCGTTTGGTCTGTACAGAAGTTTCCACCTTACCTTCACGGCCGCCACTTTACTGTGGTTACAGACCATCAGGCCTTGTGCTGGCTCTCGACACTCAAGAACTTATCTGGCCGCCTTGGTCGCTGGATTCTTCGTTTGCAAGAATATGACTTTAGTATTACGTACAAGTCGGGAAAGAAACACCAAGACACCGACGCGCTTTCGCGCTGCCCGCTTCCTTCGGAACCGTATCACGACACCACCACGACCGCACGCGACGAGTTCTCGGCCGTCCCTTCTTCACACGTTTCATCCTTAGCTACTATGGGCCCAACTTCTTTGAACGAGTGTGGTTCATTGCTATCTCACCAACGCGCTGATCCTTACTGTCGCCGCCTCATGGACCGCCTTGACGGGACTTCGCGGCCCCCTAACGCACGTCTTCGTCGACAGCTGACGCAATTCAAGCTCGACAACTGCGTCCTGTACCGCCATATCTACCATCCTGATTGTCAACGCTGGGTGCCCGTTCTACCTCGCTCTCTTCGAGCTGACGTCCTCAAGGCATACCACGACGACATGACCGCTGGACACTTGGGATTTCAGAAAAAGTACGATCGCATCAAATGTCGCTACTACTGGCCGGGCTTGTCCACTAGTGTAGCGAAGTAAGTTGCTTCGTGCATCCTTTGTCAGCGTCGAAAGCTTCCCACATCAGCTCAAAGCGGGCAACTACAACCACTCCCGTGTCCGCTGGAGCCATTTGAGGTAGTTGGCATCGATCTGTACGGTCCACTCCCTATGACTGTCGCCGGTAATCGATGGATCGTTACAGCTGTCGACCATCTGACACGCTACGCCGAAACAGCTTCCGCAGCTTCCGCATCAGCTCCCGAAGTTGCTGATTTTATACTCCGATCCCTAATCCTTCGTCACGGTGCTCCTCGTGTCATCCTGAGCGACCGTGGAAAGGCATTTCTTTCACAACTCGTTGACGAAGTGCTCAAGGCATCCGGCACCACCCACAAAACAAGCTCCAGTTACCATCCTCAAACGAACGAGCTGACTGAACGCTTTCATCGTACGCTGTCAGACATGATAGCCATGTGTACCCAACCGTATCACAGAAACTGGGACGCAATTTTGCCATTCGCGACTTTCGCGTACAATACCTCCGTACAGCGCACAACAGGTTACTTGCCATTCTACCTCATCCATGGTCGTTTGCCCTCTTCTTTCCTCGACGTTTCCTTCTTCTCTGCGCCTGTTAAACCATCTCTATCCACCAGTGAAGAATACGTGTCCCGGCTGCTTCATTGCCGCCAGCTGGCTCGCGTCAACACTGAAGCAAGGCAACAGGACCGCAAGCTTGACTATGATGCCTCTCATCGCTCCGTGTCCTTCAGCCCTGGCAATGAAGTGCTGCTTCTTACACCCATTCGCACTCCTGGCTTGTGCGACAAATTTCAACTACGCTTTATTGGCCCGTACACGGTCTTGGAGCAAACGTCTCCCGTCAACTATCGCGTGGCACCCGTTGTTCTCCCAGCGGACCGCCGCTGCCGGGCTGCAGAGATAGTCCACGTATCACGCATTGAGCCTTTCGCAAGGCGTTCTTCGCTTTAACCCGCGGTCAGGATGACCGCTCTCGCGTGGGGGGGGGGAAGTTAGTGTGGGCATTCATTAGACACATCTACCCTACTCGTACATGGTCATCATCATGGGTGTTCGTCTTCTTCATCTGTAGTGGGAACTCGGCTTGATTGTGATCTGTGCCTCGGGTGTGGTCGCTTCACCGTGCCTTCGGGGCCTAATAAAGGTCACGCTAACCGTTGCGTCACAATATCTTTATTTCACTGTCTTATATAGCGTCGCGCGAGAGGGTACCGCGTGCGTAGACGCGTTGAGGGAAGGTAGCATAGAGTTACCCAAAATTAACTGGAGGGGACTCTGGCGCTGCGATCGTTCAGCTACCATGGGAATGATGGGTAGTACACAAATTTGCCTACTCTTCGTGCTTGCGGCTTCAAACGTACTTGTCGCTTTGCTTATTGCTGGCTGTGTTTTGGCGTTCGTTTCGGATAAAAGAATAGACCGTTGTGAACTTTGTGACCAGGTTTGATTTGGTGACCCTAAAAAGGTTAAAGTGGTGAAGTGGAACTGGTAACTTTTGCTGAACTTCCTTTTGCGACAAAGCGGTTGCAGCCGACGCGGAGCCAAATGGAGCCGAAAGAACGAAGTTTAGACAAATTTGTGTACTAACCATCATTCCCATGCTGGCTGAAGCGTCATGCGTTGCAGCTCCCATAGACACTAGCGCCAGAGTTCCCTCTAGTAAGTATTGTAGGAAACTCTATGGATGGTAGAACGCGGCTTCCGGTTAGCACGTTTGTTGTCGAAACAGCTTTGTACGACACATCGTCTTTCCCAACGTTTCCAGAACGAGTTCAGTTTCGCAGCTCCCCATAGACGCTTGCTCTCCGAAGTGGACGCGACGGCCGACGCAAGAACTAGCGGCGCTGCAGTTCCATCTTGCATCATGCTTCACGCGTCGTCTGCTGCGGCCTATCGTCGATGCAGCTTTCGGCGGCCGTGACAGCCGAGATTCCGAGATTTAAACTCTTTCAATAACCTCGACTGTTTTAAAAAGCGATTATTTCACAAGATAATCTTCAGGGACATCAAAATGTAATCAAACGTGACCTATAATAATGATACAATATCACACGTCTAGCTGTGCTCTCGCACACATATTCCATTGCCGTCAACCTGTGTTTAGCAGCCGCGGTGGAACAGGGGTTCGGTGCTCGGCTGCGGACCCGAAGGTTGCGGGATCGATCACGACTACAGCGGTACCATTTTTTATACGGAAGCGAAAATGACACTGCCTCGTGTACTTAGATTTGTCATCCTAAGAAAATCGTAAAACAGAGGACCGCTGTTAATTTTCGGGCGATTTAATTCCGATTTCTTGAGAAAGGCGTACAACCCGAACTACGGTTGATCGCGGTAAATGATTTGAATTCCCTAAGCTCGGTTAGGCGACTCGTAGCGAAGTTAGTTCCCATCTTCACGACTCTGGTGGGATAGGCGTTCAGAATCTCAACGTATTTCTTGCAACTTCCTGCCCAGATTCAGAGAAGTGATGACCGGTGTTCCTTTCCTAGCCGCTCGTGCAACACGCGCATCAAGATAGCATTCTTCAGCTTTGTCCCTTTTTACACACGATAAATCGAACTGCTTCCCAAGCGATCACCGTTCGTAAACAATCTGGCGCTGAGCCGTGCTTCCAATTAGGGTTGCAGAAGTTGCGCCATTTCCTTTCCTCATCCTGTCCTCTCTCTCTTTCTCTCTCTCTCTCTCTCGCAATCAATCGCGCACGGAGTACGGAGAAAGGGCGCACAGAGAAACGCGCAACGCGTCGCTAGCGGCTACTCCTCGCGCGTCTGTGATCGCTGCGGCAGGCGCGTCGCCTCCGCGATTAGCTTCGGCAACGCGCTATTGAGAGCAACGATGCGTTGCCGTATCCGATCCCGGGGTCCACGGCAAGTGAAGCAAAATGGAACAGCAGCGCCGTAAGTTCACGCGTCGGCCGCGTGTGCCGGCACGCGAGCGTGGCTGCGAAACTGAATTGGTTCGAAAAACGTTTGTCTTTCCTATTGCCGCGAGTCTTATATTTCATGATTTGAAGTTTCACCCACAAAGACTGTGGGCAACGTGTAGGAAGGCAACGTGTAGGAAGCTTCGCGATTGTTTTGGAACAATCTGTTAAGATTGTACGCCGCACGAGAATGTTCCAGCTTTGTCGAGAGATAATGCCGCCAACAGCGATAGCGCTGGAAAGTTCGATAGCGCCTGTATAAAAGCCGACGCGCTTGACTGCTTGTCAGTTGATCGACGGACGACGCCCTGTTCGCCGCTATCTTTGTACAGCGTGTATTGCTGTAGTTCTACCCACCGCAGCGACGATGACCGACCGCGTGCAGCCTGCACCGATCCTACTCCGTCAACCCAAGGAGCCGCCAACCTTCCGCGGGTCGTCATTCGAACACCCGGACGCCTGGCTGGAGACTTTCGAAAGGGTCTCAACATTTAACAACTGGGACTCCGAGGACAAGCTGCGTCACGTTTACTTTTACCTTGAAGACGCAGCATGGACCTGGTTCGAGAATCGGGAATCCACTCTTCGAACTTGGGACGCCTTTCGCAGCGCTTTCCTGCTGACGTTTGCAAGCGTCGTCAGAAAAGAAAGGGCCGCAGCCTTGCTAGAGACAACTTCCTAATGAAAGCGTTGCCATCTTTGGAGAGGAAATGGCCAGACTGTTCCGCCACGCTGACCCTGCCATGCCTGAAGACAAGAAAGCCAGGGTGCTCATGTGCGGGGTAAAGCAAGAGATCTTCGCTGGGCTGATGCTGAACCCACCCTCGACAGTTCAAGAATTCACCTCAGAGGCGACGACGACTGAGAAGACGCTGGAAATGCGCAACCGCCAGTATAATCGCCGATCGATTCAAGACAGCCCAGCTGTTCACGCCGTCGGCTCTGACGACCTGCGTGAAGCGATCGTGCGGGAAGAACTGCGCAAGCTTTTACCCTTACCACAGCCTGAAGTTGCCTCGATCGCTGACATCGTTCGAGAGGGAATACAGCAGTATCTGGGCACCCCGAGTCAGCGCAGCCACAACTGCAAGCAGTGAGCTATGCCGCTGCAGCCCGACGCAACGCCCCCGCCTCTCCTCGCCCACGCACAAGACGCCGCGCCACCACAGCAGTTCCGCCGCCAGGCTCCACCGCCGCCGCCACCGACGTCATACCGCCCGCCAGCCGGCCAGCTATACACGCCGAGGAAGACCGACGTTTGGCGCGCCCCCGACCGCCGACCACTCTGCTACCATTGCGGGGAAGCTGGCCACACTTACCGCCGCTGCCAGTACCGACAGATGGGACTGCGTGGCTTCGCCATCGACGCGCCGCGTCCACAGCGAGGGGAAAGACCACGCGAGATCGCCGACGCCAGGCTGCTACGTCTCCCCCCAACGCCGATCACACACTGGTCCAATGCGAGGCCGGTCACCCAGCCCGTATCCGGAAAACTAAGGGCAGCAACCGATGGAGGTGCGGTTGCTGTACGACGAAATACCGAGGATCCTCCGCCGCCGACGACAACGCCGCAACGAAATCTAAAGAACACGCCGCAAGCCGAACGAAGCCCTGACGTCGAAACTTCACGGCCCGAAGAAGACCTGACGACACAACGTCGAAGCAGCGGGACAAACCGACGTAGCCGTGATCCGACGCCGCGACCAAATCGAAACGGTAGGCGACGAACGAGTGACCTCGACGTTCTCATCGACGGCCACAACGTCACCGCTCTCGTCGATACTGGAGCCGACTATTCTGTCATCAGTGGACCATTCGCGACGAAGCTCAAGAAAGTCAAGACCGCCTGGGAAGGCCCCAAAAACCGGACAGCTGGAGGTCACCTAGTAACGCCGGCAGGAATCTGCACAGCGAGGGTCTCCATTAACAACCGGATTTATGCCGCAAGCTTCGTAGTCCTTCAGCATTGCTTCCGAGATGCCATCCTTGGTATGGACTTCTTAGGCCTTCATGGTGCAGTCATCGACCTCAAATTCAAGTCGATAACACTATCTACAGAAAAAGCATTACCGCCGTACACGCCGCCAGGGAAGCATGCCTTGAATGTGCTGGAGGACCAGGTCACCATTCCCCCTCGCTCCAGCGTCATCATTTCCGTCGGCACTCAGAAAGTAGCAGACCTGGAAGGCGTCGTTGAAGGCGACCAGCACCAGTTGATTAACCGCGAGATTTGCGTCGCAAGAGGAATAGCAGAGTTGCGGGGAGGCAAAGCAACAGTGATGCTCACAAATTTTAGCAGCGAGTATAAGCACGTAACCAAAGGCACGAGAGTCGCCTACATCGAAGAAATTGTGGCAGCCACAAATGCTTTCGCCATGGCCGATTCTTCCCAGCCCACACCGACGAACCAAGCTCCTCAACCAGCTTTTGGACGTCAATCCTAACCTTCCGAAGCATAAACAAGAGCAGCTCAAAACCCTGCTCTTGAAATACAGGGACTGCTTTTCGTCATCGTCAAGAATCCGCCAGACCCCAGTCACAAAACATCGGATCATAACAGAGGAAAATGCCAGGCCACTCCGGCAGAGCCCGTACGGAGTTTCGACGCGAGAACGCGAATCCATAAAGGAGCAAGTCGACGAAATGCTACGCGACGACATCATCCAGCCGTCGAAGAGTCCATGGGCGTCACCCGTGGTGTTAGTGAAGAAGAAAGACGGAACCCTACGCTTCTGCGTCGATTATCGCCGCCTGAACAAAATCACGAAGAAGGACGTCTACCCTCTCCCACGGATAGACGACACCCTGGATCGACTCTACAACGCGAGGTACTTTTCGTCGATGGACCTCAAGACCGGCTATTGGCAAATCGAAGTCGACGAGAGAGACCGAGAGAAGACTATCTTTATAACATCAGACGGCCTCTTCGAGTTCAAGGTTATGCCCTTTGGTCTTTGCTCGGCACCTGCGACATTCCAGCGCGTTATGGACACCGTGCTGGCTGGATTGAAGTGGCAGACTTGCCTTGTGTACTTGGACGACGTCATTGTGTTTGCCTCAAGCTTCGACGAACACCTCCGGCGCCTTGACGCTGTACTACAAGCAATCCAGACCTCTGGCCTCACCTTGAAGCCTGAAAAGTGCCGCTTTGCATACGAGGAGCTAGTCTTTGGGTCACGTGATCAGCAAGGGTGGTTTTCGCCCAGACCCGCGGAAAACAGCTCCCATCGCTGCCTTCGCGCCGCCAACCGACACGAAAGCCGGGCGCCGTTTTCTCGGGTTGTGCGCCTACTACAGGCGCTTCGTCAAGGACTTTTCACGAATCGCCGAACCGCTAACTCACCTCACAAAGACCGACGTGCCATTCAAGTGGGAAACGGCGCAAATCGAAGCATTTGAAGAACTGAAACGACGCCTTCAGATGCATCCGATACTAGCCCATTTCGACGAAAACGCCGATACGGAAATCCACACCGACGCAAGCAGCGTAGGACTCGGCGCCGTCCTTGTGCAGAAGACTGACGGGCAGGAAAGGGTCATCAGTTATGCTAGCCGGTCGCTATCAAAGGCAGAAACGAACTATTCCACAACAGAAGAGGAGTGCCTAGCGATCATCTGGGCTGCATCCAAGTTTCGCCCCTACCTCTACGGCAGGCCCTTCAAAGTTGTGAGCGAACACCACGCATTGTGTTGGCTAGCTAACTTGAAGGACCCTTCATGTCGCCTCGCACGGTGGAGCCTACGACTTCAAGAATTCGACATTACCGTCGTTTACAAGTCCGGAAGAAAACACTCCGACGCTGACTGCCTGTCTCGCGCCCCTGTCGACCCACCGCGGCAGGACGACAAGGAGGACGACTCCTTCTTGGGAATCATAAGTGCCGACGACTTCGCCGAACGACAGCGAACGGATCCAGAACTCAGGGGCCTTGTGTAATACCTCGAGGGCAGGACCACCGTTGTTCCGAAGGTATTCACGCGGGGACTGACGTCGTTTTTCTTGCGCAACGGTGTTCTCCTAAAGAAGAACTTCTCAACGCTTCGAGCCGATTGCCTTCTCGTGGTACCCTCGACATTGCGGCCAGAGGTCCTCCAGGCTCTGCACGACGACCCGACGGCTGGACACCTGGGTGTTTCTCGCACGCTAGCAAGAATACAGGATAAGAACTACTGACCGCGCCTTTCCGCCGACGTCACTCGTTACGTAAAGACCTGCCGGGACTGTCAGCGACGCAAGACACCGCCCACTAGATCAGCCCGACTTCTGCAGCCTATCGAGCCACCTCGACGGCCGTTCCAGCAAATCGGGATGGACTTACTGGGGCCGTTCCCGACGTCCAATACCGGAAACAAATGGATCGTCGTAGCTACCGACTACCTCACCCGCTACGCCGAGACAAGGGCCCTGCCCAGAGGCAGTGCCGCCGAGGTAGCGAAGTTCTTCGTTGAGAACATCGTCCTGCGTCATGGCGCCCCAGAAGTCCTCATCACCGATAGAGGTACGGCGTTTACTGCTGACCTAACTCAAGCTATACTGATATACAGCCAAACAAGCCACCGCCGGACCACAGCGTACCACCCACAGACAAATGGCTTCACCGATCGGCTAAACAAGACATTCGCCGACATGTTGGCCATGTATGTGGACGTCGAACACAAGACGTGGGATGCCATCCTTCCGTATGTGACCTTCGCATACAACACGGCAGTCCAAGAAACGACGCAGATGACGCCGTAGAAGTTGGTCTACGGAAGGAGCCCGGCGATGACGCTCGACGCCATGCTACCCAACGTCAACGACGAAGAAAATGTCGACGCCGCCGCTTACTTACAACGTGCCGAAGAAGCTCGACAGCTGGCCCGGCTGCGCATCAAGACCCAGTAGCACACCGACAGCCGTCGCTACAATCTTCGACGACGCTTCATCGAGTACCAGCCCGGTGACCGTGTCTGGGTCTGGACGCCAATACGACGACGCGGACTGAGCGAGAAGCTTCTTCCACGATAGTTCGGACCGTACAGGGTACTTCGACGTCTCGGCGCACTCGACTACGAGGTTGTCCCCGACGGCATCACGAACTCTTAGAGGCGCCGAGCTCGACAAGAGGTCGCGCATGTGGTGCGCCTTAAACCGTACTATGCTCGTTAGCGCACCTGAGGACTCTAATGTTTGCTTTCTTTATTAGTTTTCTTTAGAATTGCATGTATTCATGTTCTCTTTTTAAGCATCGGGACGATGCTTTTTCAGAGGGGGGCATTGCCGCGAGTCTTATATTTCATGAGTTGAAGCTTCACCCACAAAGACTGTGGGAAACGCGCTGCAAAGGCCTCGCCATGACGTGTAGGAAGCTTCGCGATTGTTTTGGAACAATCTGCTAAGATTGTGCGCCGCACGAGAATGTTCCAGCTTTGTCGAGAGATAACGCCGCCAACAGCGATATCGCTGGAAAGTTCGGTAGCGTCTGTATAAAAGCCGACGCGCTTGACTGCTTGTCAGTTGATCGACGGACGACGCCCTGTTCGCCGCTATCTTTGTACAGCGTGTATTGCTGTAGTTCTAGTTCTCATTTTCCGGCCACAAGTTCGGCCAAATAAACAGTTTCATCCTGCAAACGCCGACTGCTGTCTTCATCGACGTCACGACCACGTGACACCATAAAGGAACATGAAACGCATAACTTCCATAACAGAGAGTCAGGAACAGAAGACAGGAGTCTTGACGGCCGTGCGCATTGCATTGCACCCACGGGTCGACCCGCGGCGCTCTGCTTGCAAAGCCCCAGCTTCCGAGAAATCATGTGCGCGGGCTTGTTGATGCCCATTGAAGCCTGGTGCACTTGGGCCAAGTTGCATAAGCTGATGCTCCTGCGTCTCGTTTTATGGGTTATTTCCAGTGGTGCTCTTGCCATCTTCCTCCATCCTGTAAAATCTTTCCTTAGCGTAAAGCAGGTGTTCCCTATTCCGCCTTAGAAAACTTCCATCGTCTGTCTCCGCGATATGGAGCCGGGGAGCCACGTGCTGAAGCACTCTGGCCTTGCATGGCTAACTGTCGTGCAGTCCATGCACAGTGTCTCCTTGCTGTAGAGGGTGCGGCGCCTCACCTTCAGCCTACAGTTGACGCTTGGCTACAAGGTATCCTAGCTCTGTGCTGTATTCTGGAACGTTCGTGCGCAAGCGGCGTCCCTGTAACAAATGGGCAGGTGTATGGTCATCCTCTAGCACAGACACCCGATACGACAAAAGTAGTAGCCCAAAATCTGCCTGAGATTCTGTTGTCTTTTTCATGATGCGCTTGACTATGTGCTCTCTTTTTCGGCCACGCCATTTCATCTTGGTAACCGCGGGCTTGATGTAATGTACCTAAAGTCTTATCTTTTCGCGAAATCGACAAACTGTTTCGATACGAATTGAGGTCCATTATCAGTGCAATGTTCTATGGGGATCTCGTAGCGCGTGAATAATGCGGCCGTTTTTGTACAACGTCGTGGACTGTCGTTGTAGCTAATTTTTCAACTTCAGAAAAATCGGAACGTGCGTCAAACACAACTAGGTGCGCTTCACCAGCACAATGGAATACGTGGACTCCTGCTCTGTACCACGGCAGAGCGAGTATCGGGCCCATAATAAGGGGCTCAGACTGTTGTATATACAAATACTTTTGGCATGCACTGCAAGAATGGATCATTGATTGAAGGCTACTGTCCTCTCCAGGCCAAGACATTAGCGCGCGCGCGCACCTGCTTTCCACTTATTTACTCCCAGATAACCGTCGTGTACGCTCGTTAACATTTGAGCCCGCGTCGACCTAGGTACGGCAATTTTGCATCCTTTAAGCAATATCCCGTCAATGACTGATAGCTGAAACTCAAAGGGACGTAAATCCCCTACCACGGTTGTTCCAAGCAACAGTTGCTGTGTAACCCTACTCAGATAGAGATCCGATAAAAATTTCAACACTCCCACTAAATGGAACCATGTGGGCATGCGATGCAGCGCATGGGTCGTCTTAAATACCCGCTCATCATGGGCATCTTGCCCGATTTTAACGCATTCTTGCAAGCGGAGCACACAATGAATTCCCTGTAGTTGCTGTTGCTGTTCGCCATCACGTGATTGCTGAGAGTGTGTAAGGGGGAGAGGCCACAGCCTCTTACCCAGCCCCTTGCACAGGCCCGAACGCGCTAGCCCATGCCAATACACATGGTTTTTTTCTGCGTTACGCCAAGCTGAGACAGCATACGGCAGCCCGGGCCCCTAAGTGATCTGTACGTATCATCATCAAGGCGGTCGAAGAACACGAGGAAGAAGACTTCTCCTCTCATCCCACGTGATGCAGCCGCGCCGCTGTGAGTGTAGCATGCCATCTGAGCGCGCCCTCAGCATACGGCAGCCCGGGCCCCTAAAGTGCTCTTCACGTATCATCATCAAGGCGGTCGCAGAAAAAAAAGAGGAAGTGCCCTGCATGTATCATGATAAAGGTGGTCGAAGAGCAAGAAGAAGACTTCTTGGCGCAAGCGCGCGCTCAGATGGCTATGCTACATTCACAGCGGTGCGGCTGCATCACGTGGGAGGAGAGGCTGCGCCGTGACTGCAGTGCTGGAGAGGAGAGGAAAGAAGGCGACGCATGCGCAGTGGAGTGCGTGCGCCCCCGCCGGACACAGCCCCGAGCAAAAGCTGCTTCGCATCTAATATCTCATCCTGAAGGCGAAGTCCTCGATGTCCTACGCATTTTTCGACTTGGGGATAGCGTGGGCGCACGGGAGAGCATCTCAGACAGGAGCAGATCTTTGCGCGGAGTGAACTGCATGGCATAACTGTACCTCAGTAAAGGACAAAGAAACGCTGATGTCTGGGAGGCATTTCTTTTATCTTTCTTGTAGATGCGAAATCATCCTATGCTCGGGGCAGTGTCCCTTCCGCGGCGTCCGCACCCATACTCTCCATGCGCCAACTCTCCCCCTCTCCTCGCGTGAGCGCGAGGTGGTGGCAGGAGGTGGCGTGAGCGCTGCCTCCGCTTCGTTTCTCCTCTCTCGTTTCTCTCCGCCACAGCTGTGCGCTCGTATATAATGCGGCACGCGCTCGCTTCCGTAGCACTCTCCTTCGCTACGGCGCTATGGACGCTCGTGACACTGAACGTAAACGGCAACGCTGGCAAGCGAATCTCGAAGCTGTGAGGGAGCCAAAGCGCGCGTTCGCTGTGCTTCCGTCATTCGCTCTCTGTGCAACGGTGTGAGAAACGCCATGGACAACGTCAAAGTCGGCGGTAGTTGCAGCAGCAGCGCCACCGCCTCGGAGCACAGGAAGGCTCGGGAAGCCGAACGTAAACATCAGCGTCAGCAAGCGGTAATTCAAACGCCTCGACAACCACCGTCTCATAAGTCAAATAAGAGAAACGGAAACTCGATGCGCACCCCCCCGCGATGCTCGCATCCCACCATAGTTGCCTAGTGGGGGAGATGATGTGTAATTTTCGCTTTTTGCGATGGCCAACAAAGGTCGGTCAGCACCTCCTCTATTTTTTTCAATGCCAGTTGAAACGCTCTCTCATCAATGGGAGCCGTTGGTCCGCCTTGTTTCGCCCACATTGTTGCCACTTTATGACGAATAAAATAATGATTTCCAGAGAGTGTGCTACGGTCTCAGAGCTCACGTGCTACAAATACATTGTGCATATGTGGTTCATTTTGGTCGAAACTGCGCGATTGGACGGGACACGAAGAAAGACAAGACAAACGAGCGCAGACTAACAACTGAGTTTATTGAACGGTGAAACCAGCCTTTTAACAGCATCAGCCCATATGACGCGATCCCCCTAGGGGCTAACACAGGAACCGCTAAAAGCCATGAAAATAAGCACGTTCAGAAGTTATCAATGAAACAGCTGAAACGCTATCATAAAGACACGTGACAGGCTATAAACTCATGACAAATATCATTAAAAAACATGAAAACGCAGTGCAAGAGAAGGATTGTGCGCACGTCTAAAAAACCCACGTAGACTGAGGTGGTTACGTGCACGTGGAGAAGAGATATGCGTGCTCTTTGTCAGTAAGAATAATCGACAGGTGGCTGATGCATCCCTCCCGTTTCCTGCTGATATGGAACGCCTCGATAATTCTGCGGTCTATGAACCTCCTTTCTTTCGACAGAGCTGTCGCGTCTTCGAAAACTACCTTGCAACTGCCGGCCGTGCGCTGGTAAATGCAAAGCTGGGGCGTTAGACAGTGATCTCTCGTGCTCCCTTAGTCGCATGTTAATGCATCCCGCGTTCTGCCTTGCAACTGCTTTGCAACTGCCGGCCGTGCGCTGGTAAATGCAAAGCTGGGGCGTTAGACAGTGATCTCTCGTGCTCCCTTAGTCGCATGTTAATGCATCTCGCGTTCTCCCCTATATATGATTTCCCGCATGTTAATGGTACCTAGTACACCACACCGACCTCGTAAGTTACATACTTGTTCCTGTGATGAATTCCGCACTCACTTTGACGCGACTCACTCGTATCTTCCTTCCTTTTACAAACCATGTTGCACACTTTGGAAAGTTTAGCAGGCGCGGAAAAAACTACGTTGACCCCATATTTATTCCCGATCTTTTTTAAACCATGGGAAAGGTCGTGAACATACGGAACAACGGCGATCTTGTCCACCTATTTCGGCTTTCCGTTAGTATTCTGTCGCATGCCTTTATTCTTTTACCACGCGGGCGGGCTTGTTGCAAACTGTGTCCATCAGGTGGCTCGGATACCCAGCGTTATTTAGCCTTTCCACTTGCTTTTCGAAGCTTTGCGTCATCTTGTGGGCGCAGGACTTTTCGAGCACTGCTCTCAAAGCACTGAAAGCGATCCCCATTTTAATCACCTTAGAGTGGCTGGACGCATAATCATGCAGCGGTTTTCGAGCCCTCGGCTGGTAGCACCAACAGACATGATCCGACCTAAATTCTAATTGAAGCCCCTGGGGGACGCGTCATATGGGCTGAGGCTGTTAAGAAGGCTGGTTTCATCGTTCAATAAACTCGGTTGTTAGTCTGCGCTCGTTTGTCTTGACTTTCTTCGTGTCCCGTCCTACTGCGCAGTTTCGACCAGAATGAGCATGTACAAACTCGCCCAACTCTCCACGCTACATATGTGGGTTTGTCATCTAGCGCCGGAGTGAACAAAAATACGCTGTATACAAATAAAGGAAACGAATCTCAAAGGCAATGATTTTGCTCGCTACATGCGCCAGAAATGATTGGCGAATCGGACAGAGCCGCGTAACCCGTATGCTTTGGACATCGTAGAGAAATTTCTCCGGCCCTGAAATTCCCTGCAATATCCTGAAGATTCCCTTTTTCCCTTTCACACAAAATGACAGACGAAAATTCAATGAAAAAGGGAAAATTCCCTGCACGGAACATCACAGCCGCCTGTCTCGCTTGCTCGATGCGCGGGTCGCGCTCAGGCGATTCCATTCTTAGATGGATATTACGGCGGAAATGCCTTCGGGTTGGTAGCGCTGGTCTTGCGGGCTGCCCCGCCGCAATAGGTTTTTAGCTCCTCCGTATTACGTTCTAACGTTATCATGCTACTGGAATTCCGGATTGCGTTTACCATGTTACTGGAGTGTTGATCACGGTGGCACGTTTCCTTCGCGCGCGTTCCCTGCGCAGTATACGCCTGGGTTGCATACGCGTACGCAGAGTTCTCCGTACGGGAGGGGGTGGGGGAACGAAGTCTTGCCGCAGGTCTCCACCTCCCGCCCACCTCACCACCTCATTTGTCGAGTCCGAATAAAAACAAGCTTCACAAAGGATACCAACATGGAAATGAAGCATTGATGTGTTTCTCACAATGACCTGCCTTTGGTCCCCGGCTTTCGAGGTGTAAAGGTCAGAAGTAACCACTTCCTGGAATGCAGCATTAGCCGTACTCGGGCTCCATTATCGTGACAGCCGTGCATGACCGTGTAACCCACCGCATTGAGAAATGACGTGAAAGTTCCGAATGAGTAAAGGTACGAGGCAGACATGGCGCCCCCTTCAGGTGATTAAGGGGGCGCCCCCTCCTCCTCCTCTTCCACCCTCTGCCAACGTCTATCCTGGGTCATGCATTCACACGAGCGGCGCTATCATTATGTCAATGGTTGGTATCAGGGTGTCGGAACGGAACGAAAACCGAAAACGAAAAACGAAAAAAACGATATTTTGGACCGGAACGAAAACGTAACCGAAACTTTATCTATTATTTCGTTCCGGAGTGAAAACGAAATTTTTTCAATCGTTTTTCGGTTCACGAGAAAACATCGCAATCCGGAGCAACTGAGCTCGTGCAATGTGAGCATATCTTAGGGTACGGTATCAGCGCGTACCTCAGGCAGGAATTACAAAACAAAGATATGTTGAAATTGTGCGAAAAACGAAAACAGTGGCAACCAGAGATGTTTATATTAACGCAAGTGGATTTTTGCGCGCCTGTCACGCAGGCCAGCGTAGAGAGGGCATTGTCGGCGCCGAAGTTTGTTACAGCGAAAGCTGTTACGAGATCACAACAGTTGATTTTGGCGCCATAATTGTCCACCGCCGCCGGTGTCCATGACCGCTAACGCGTGATATAAAAAAATTAATGAGAAACAAATTTCTAGGATCGGATGGCATTTCAACCCGCGCCCTCTGCGTGGCGCTCGGGTCTTCCACCATAGTGCCACGCTGGTGCTTCTATGCTTGCGAAGAGCGCTTGACAAGCGTGAGCGCTGACGAGCAGTGCGGCCCAGTGTTCCGTATTCAATACAAAGGCACAAGGTGCCCGAGCGGTGCACTGTTCCAACTAATACCAGCAGATCTAGAGGGTCTTATTCCTCATTAATCAAATCTTATTTTTCTCCATATTCACAACCGCTCCAGACGCGTGGCAAAACTGCTTAGTTTTCTTGAATACTACTTTTGTCAACAGAAAAATAGGCTACGTCGTCATTTTAGCATTAACACATTTAAGCATAAACAATATTAAAACACCATGCATTTAATTGGAACGATCTTTCAGGGGCGAAGCTCCTTATAGCGGCACCCGTTCGTCCCTCGTAGCGTAGTATGTAACCAGTCTTACGCTTTGACCTGCAAGGTGGTGCCGGTGGGAGATTTTTCCTGTGCGTTGTTGAACAATAAAAAATTCGCAGCGTTAGCTAAAAGCCGACTTCTTCTGTCTCTCATTCCCATTATCAGCCATTCTTTACCTCCAAGGTAGTGCCTGGTGAGATTTCTCCTGTGCGTGATTAAACAATAAAAATTTTGTTCAAAACGCCGTTGATTGATGAAATAAACCAACAAAAGACGCCAGATGTTTTGTAAATGCAAAACGAAAGAACGCCAGATGTTTCTAAAGCAAAACGAAAAGACGCCAGCTGCTTAAAGACGCCAGATGTTTTCTAAGCAATGGTTTTCTAAACAATGAAAATTCACTGCGTACATGTAAAATTAAAGTGTGCTGCAAGTCGTCATAACTCATCGAACCTTTAGTATAAACGCGCCCGATCTCACGTCGGTGATGATGTACTGGGCAGAATTCACGGAAGATTCACGGTTTACCGATGAACCTCCGCAGCTTCGTCCACTCATCATCATTCACTCCGTGGATATGCTGTGATTTTTTTCTTTACAAAACAGTTCCCACTTTCCGACAATAGATCATTACTGTTGTTTAGCGAAGCTCAGAAAAGAAAAAAGACGTGTTACTGTATTTTCTTGTTACTGTCCTTTACGCAGTATCCACCACGCTCTGGAAACACAATGTTTGACATATTCTTCTTTTGTTCTAATAAAAATTATGCAACATGTTTTTTCATAATATCATTCTGCAGTCCTTTGAGAACAATTTGGGGGACTTTGAACAAAATTGAGATTGGGGGTTTTTTATTATAGATTTTTAAATCGAGGAGCACTTTAGTCTTTTTGGTGTTTCGAGCGTGAAAATTTACTACTTTGAAAATTATTAGAGAAACACAAATGCAGAGGTTCATTACGCACATAAAGGCCTATTCATTCTGCAAATATGAAGAAGCTAAGATGTTCACAGAAGTAGCCATAGCGTCCCAAATTTGACTGATTTTCAAAGACGCAGCGTTTTTCGTGAATTTTTAAAAATCCATAATTTGCACAGAATTGCATGAAATGATAAGAGCTATTTCCTCTTTACTTCTACTTCCGCTAAAAAGAAAGATATTTGTAATATATAGCTTCACTAGCTGCCAGCATGGTTGCGAATTTACAAAAACGCACTCTTCGTAAAATGGTCGTCGTCAACCGGCGACGCTTGCAGAATTTTCCTGTGTTGAAAAAAAATGTTTATTTCAAAACGAACTGCGATTTCGTGCTGTGAAGTCATATGTGCACAACATACAAAATTATCAGGGTAATCGGAAACATCAAGTATACACCGTTTTTTTATCTTTCGTGGAATCGACCTATAGGTAGCGGGAGAACTGCCCCTATGGGAATTAGTAGGGTGGTTGTACTCCACGAGATATGTAACCAAGCTACTATCCCTCGATCTTGGTAACCTGTTTTGCGTACTCTTGCAGTTCTTAATGCATCTGATGACATCAGCTTTATGGGGCGTTCATTCTTAACTCGATAAAACTATCAAGATGCCTCTCTTACGTGGAGGAATTACATTGATGGAATTGAACTGCCCAGCCATTCCCAGAGTCCGAATGCGCTAAGTTTTTTTCATTCCGAGGAATTGAAAGGAATGGAATTGCAGCAAGTTCTAATTTCCCGCGCTGGAATTGAAATGGAATGGACGCACCCATTCCGCCACACTGCTTCCCACCAACTGCAAATTGCTCAGCCATAATTCTTTATCATCATCAGTCACGGCGCAAAGTGCACATAATGGCTTACATGTGTGTAGCGTGTACCACGAGACTCCGAAGAATGGCGAAAAATGGCATAGTGGGAACTTCTCTACTTCAGAAGAATTGGGATGATTTATGGCGTAGTGGGTACCTTGAATGCGTACTTGTATTATTGCCCCAAGAGACTCTCCAGCGGGCTCTACAAAGTCCGCTCTTCCAGCTTTCGTTGTGACTGTGCTGCGTGTGTCGCGCAGGCCTGGCGATCTACTTATCAGGACAGCGGTCTCGCACATCAGAGAGTACACTCAATGACGTGCTGCTTCTGAGATCGTACTCACTCCCTTGACACAAAGCATTGAGCCCACTGAAAAATTCGTATTTGTCTTTTGAGAAAATAAATACTATGACTTTGAAATTAATACTGGTTTGTGCTAGTTGGTAGAAATTCGTGGTACAGTTACTTCCGCTCTTCTGAAGAACGTATTTTACCCTTGTCCCACTTTCCTAAGAGCAGGGCAAGTAACTACACCACAAATCCAATTTTGGTAATGATTACCTTAACTTCAAATTTTTCCATAACAAATACCGTTACGAACCATTACGGAACATTTTTTTTTTCGTTCCGGAACAGAAACAGAACGGAACTGCTTGCGGTGGAACGAAACTAAAACCGAAACGAAAAACGTTTCGTTCCGACACCCTGGTTGGTATGACGTTTTGTTTTACCGATGATCCAAACATAACTCGTACGTGCTGCTAAAATTGAAACTGTCATTAAAATTAAATATCGAAAAAAGTCAAAAGTTGTCGCTAGAAGTTGTTATAATTCTCGCCACAAGTCTTGTAGACATAAATAACGTGGTGCTAGCACGCCTACAGAAGGTTTTCAAGCTGCTTATGTCCACATACCATATCAATTAAACTTATAATATACTTCGCGCCTTTCTTGTCTAGATGTTTATTAGTATTGTGTTTCTTGGGGAGCTTCACCATGCAGGATTGCCGTGCGGTTTACACTGGACAATTTTGATTGTGTCCTAGTGCACCGCGATTTTTGTAAAGGTTTTCATCTGGACGTGCTGCTCGAGGCGCGCTAATGATCGATAATCGGCAGTGACATGAGATGAGGAGAATTACGCCGCTGCGTGGATATTGCACAATGCAATATGCACTGGCCCCAACACGCGCAAACATCAGTGTGCAATCACATGGTGATCCGCGGAATTCGCAGTGGTCATAGATTTTCTGGAAAAAGGCAGTTGAGACGCAACAGTACTCACTCATGTTCCTAGTACTCACTTCTCACTATCACACACATACGCTCATAGGGGTTCACTCACTCTCGTACTCACAGCTTCTCGGACTCAAGAACTAATTTATGTTCGCACACTCACATCTTCCTCACACTCTCGTGAATATTTATACTGAAACTCGCCTTCCAAATGAACGTCAGTTAATTTGTACATGAGTAAGCGTGCTTGCCTATGCTCAATGTGTAGTGCCTTTCGCTGCATTCATCCGCTAGAACACCCATGCACTACATGACTGTTTCATACGTTGTCGTTGGAGAAAATGTCGCAAATTACCCCATTTTAAATTGTTAATGCCGTCCACGTTTTGGTTACAATAAACGTGGGCGTCAGTAACAATGCGCGATCCGCAAGGCGTGAACGCTCCATAGCTCGTCTATCCGCCGCCGTCTAGCACTGCCGCCAACCGCCAACGCCGCAGCTGGTCTGAGAGTGACGTTATTGGCCCGTGCGAGCTTACGCACATTTCTGTGCACTTGTGTATGTTACTCCTTGAATTAGTTGGCCGTTGCGAACTCTCCTAGCGTGCCTACTGCAATTACAGTTGAAGAAGCACCCACTACTCGTATGTGAAGCAATACGCGGCCCCACGTAGCGGCAGACATTAATGAAGCTTTAGCTGACATTGATAATGAATTATACTGATCGTTTGTAATGGGGAGGGTAGGTTTAAACCACGAAAGAACCGCCCACTCGTTGCGCAATTCACATGGTGCGACACTTGGAGCGATTCCATGCTTCTGTCACGCTATAGTAAATATTTTAACGTGGGCCTTAAGGCGGTGGTGCCGTCAAATTTCGAGGCTACAAAAAGGCTGTTGTGGGTTTCCACACTCAACACGACGGGTTATGCACAGCAAACTTGTAATATATATTTTCACTCGCTTCCAAAGAGTGCCGAGTGCTTAATCGCGCGATCTAGACGCATCGGTAATAAATGTTTGACGAGAGTCCTTGCCCAATTTGACGATGCTCTAAGGTGTTTGTCCTAAGTATCTTGAAGCAATGGCGTGGCGGTAATTAGAATATCTGACTGCCTCGCAGAATGCGTGGTTTCGTTTTCGCCGCAAACCCTGATGTTGACTTAGACGCCTTAAGAGGATATTTACTTACTTTTTGTTAATCAATCCAATTATATAATAATTAACTAATTTATTTGCTGAATTAAATATTCATTAACATGCCTTGATTAGCGGGCCAGTGGTGAGTAGTGAGATTTGACCAATTGATGTGGCACATGCCCGCTAGGGATGCCTGTTGAAAGGATCGCTGTCCGCGGAGTTACGAATGGCCTAGTTATATACAGCTTCACTGCAAAACTGCAGAAGTTACACAGTACTACGTATACTATACTGCGAGAGAGCATTCGTGTTTCCGCAATGCGTGTGCTTACATCACTTTATGCTTCACTATAGTAGAACAGGAATCTCAGCAGTACATCCACGGACAGAAACTATAGCCGGTTACAAGTTCAGAATAAATACAACCTCCACCACCAGAATTGCTGCCATTTATCTGAGCAAGAGGGTGGTACTAGGTGGTTTCCGCTGCAAGCGTAAGTACCCGTTTGCTGCCAATGTAAATACTGCGCATATTAATAATTAAACGTTGGCCGTCCCTACTTTGCATATTGCTGCGGGGTTGCAGCATATCGCCACGCTGAAGTGTGGGAAGAGGGATAGGACGGCTTGTTCTGGTGAACAGCCACCATATTGAGTGTCCGAATATTTTCCTCTGTAAGGAGCTTGTATACATAATTGGAACATTTTGGTGAACGTGCTGCGTACGATGCAAGACGGAGCTCCGAAGCGGGCGTGTCCTGGACAGCCCCGCAATGTCCACAGAATGAAATTGTGTTTGTTCGACCGGGACTCCCGTCCAGCCGCTACAGCAAGTCATATTGGCTCAGCCGCACGATCCTGCTAACCTCTGCGGCACAGACAACGTTTACGTCGATGACTGGATTGCGAAATACGGCCGTGTTTCAGCGGTCTATCCAAGGTAAATGTAAATGGTAGCGAAGCTTCCATAGAAGCCCATACGTTCAGAAAATGGCTGCTCATCAGCTGCTCATGGGGCTTAGCGCCATCTGTGTGAGGAGGGAACACTTCCGGCGGAACAAAAAATAAAGCGGATGTGACGCAATATCCGGTAAAAAAGTGACGTCATTTTGTTGGCCCTAGCGCGAAATTTGACCTCAAAATATTCTTCTTAGGCCCTTGATCGCTAAGGGGTCGCGCTACGGCGAGCCGGCAAGAACTTGGCGAATGCGCTTGAAGTCAACGCTAGCTAAACTAATATCGACCCGTGACTAAACAGCGGTGTTTAAGTGTACCGTCATGCAATTCGCCTTGGTTTTACCAGGAAACTTTATTCTTTGAGCTTTTATTCTGCGTTCGTGTCATCTTCCGCAGCGTGAATAATGTAGGCAACAGCGTACCTCTCATGTCTGCAGCGTTGGTTATTTGCTTCGCACATGCGCAGGGGACTTAAAGAGCGCGTTGCATGTGTCCTTCAGTTCTAACGAGAAGAAATGACGCCTGGTCACGCCAAATAATGATACTTTTATTCAATGGTCACAATAACCTAATTTTGTCACACCCTATACACAATGAGCAACAAATGTCATATAAGTACAAATAGTGCGTACACTACGTGCACTATGTTTTGCCTTTTGTTCCAATAAATTAACCTTACGTGTAACGTATCAAGACATGCGAAATGTAGTGATTGCAGCGCGACAAATAACTTAGTGATCTGCTCACCGATAACAGGAAATATAATACGCACGGCGTGTTCACGAAGGAAACCGGGCAGCAGAAATACTGATTCATGAAAGTCCAGCAAGCGCACTACTCCGAACCGTTGCTCCGGTGTCTTATCTAGAAGCGAGGGCTCGCCAGGCGTACGCGTGTCGCTATTGCATCCTTGGAACAACACATCGTTTCGTCGTTTCCGCGAGTACCGAGGAAAGCGCTCGGCGTGAAATGTTAGCCGCCTCGTGCCGTTGTCCGTTGAACACCGTAGCCAACACGTTCACCAACGATGAAACGCACCTCGCAACTTCGCGCACATCAAAATCAAGTTCTCACCACAATAATTGACAGAACGCATGCAAGTGCGAAACACCAGAACACCTGAGGGGGCGTGTCGCCGCAGACGAACTTTACGCGCGCCTTTCCGAACACTACAAGGACTGCGTCGCAGAGCAATGGCATGTGTCATTCTTTAGAGGGCGCTAATAAGAAGATTTTTGATAATGCATATACATTTTCATGAATTCTTTGTACACTGGATCTAAATAAATGTTATTCTGAAATAAATCTCGGTCATAAAATATAAATATTATTTTGTTGTTGAATGAAATTAGGTTTTTTGTTATTAGTGTTTGTTCCCACCACACCTAGTCGCGCTTCAATCGCTACTCCCATAACTCCCCATGCTGATGTCGCTGACAATAGGATCTGAACCGCTTTTCGCCCGAAGCTTCGCGACCTATTTGGATAGACCTTGGTCTATCGGTGGGACCCGACAATGACGATCGCCAGCATTGCCTTCCATGTCTGCGGAACAGCAGGCGTGTAGTTCACAGCCCACGAAGCAGCGATAACGAGTTGGGAGCAAGGCTGGGCAGTATCGTGATACAAGAGTATCGCGATAGTATTTCGGAGATACATTTGAGTATCTGTATTTCTGTATCGAGGTAGATTTGAAAAATGTATTTTTATCTCAGTAGTGAAATACTTTTTCGGTGTATCGCTTGTATCGCGATACAATGCAGGACATGGGTATCTGGTTACATTTTCTTTTTGTCGGAAATGAGTTGACGCGTGTTTGCAAGGGGGTATGACGGTATTTTTTTCATTTGTTTCTGTGCCAATACAACCAAAGGCGCGCCGCCGGTCGCCGACTGAAAGGGCGGTGATGGTTGCCCCTCAAGCACAGAATGGCCCATGTGGTAAAGTGCGCGACGCTGCAGACGGCAGAATCGCGGAGGCAGTGTTGTCGGCCTCTGCCGACGAAAGTCGATGTTTTTCAAGGCCAGTGCAGCTCGCCTAGTTATTTTCGGGTGGCAAACCATTACTTCGTGACCCCCCGCGCGGATACCGCCTTGGAACAGAGGCTTTGCAATGCTTCACGTGTGTTCAGTTCTCAAAGCGGCGGCACTTCTAAAGGCAGTTCCCATAGTCGCGGCGGGAGTGACTAGAAGATGGCTATCTTTGTCGCGCTTTCAGCCACCTCTCCAGTGTGTCAGCGTGCGTTCTTAATTGATCACAATCGTGAAACGCTCTTTTCTGGTATTAGGCTCCCCCACCGCCGGAGGCGACTTCGCCTGTTGGGGCTTGCTGAAATGGGTGCTGGTAGCGTCGGTGGTGGTGACACCTTTATTGAAAAGTGACCCTTTCGGCCCAGGCGACGAGTGCTTGCTCTGGGTTCTGATGGGGCGCTCTGAGCAGCTGTCCCTGATTCCACGTCTGTTTAGAGAGCTTGCAGTAACGACTTGGGAGGGATTACACCCTCTCACCCCCAAAGAACGTGATTTTAGGAAGCCAATTTTTGGATTGTGCAGATTCGACATATTGGGCTCGATTGCGCGTATGTAATTATGACCGGCCTATATGCGCAGCGGAATCCTCAGTCGTTGATCCGGCGCCTACCGGGCCAGACGGCTGAGGATTCCGAAGATAGGGGCCGACATGGACTTCGAGCAGTCAGAACAACCCACGTGAGGGAGGAAGTGTTTCGGTATCTAGAATGGCCCGAGAAGAGATGTCGCCGCGCTCCCAGGCTATCCGGCTATGAAGGTGGTATTTATCCACTATAACACGAATTTGTACCAGTCTGCAGCGCTAGATAGACTTTTTTTTCTTTCGCGAGTCTTGTGCTGAGGCCGAATCGACGCTGTCTAGAAGACAGCCTCCTTCAGCAGCTGACACAGCAACCTACTCAGCAAAGCCGATCTTATGTGCAAAGTAAAGGTATACTTCTTCTCAATTCACCGGTGTTCATAAGTGATTCGAGTGGTTTGCTTAAACTATGCTATTTCTAGCATAGCTCATTTAGTTGTCACCAAGCATGTCGATTTCGGTGCCCAATGCTTGTTACTGTTGCTGTGAAATAGTGCACTTTCTTATTGCTATTGATATGTGAAATTAAGTCATTATTACTAATTATGTACTTTGTAAGACCCCCCCCCCCTCTATGATGTCTTAATGGCGCTGCGGGTAATGTAATAAACAAATAAAGTAAAAGTTTCAATGCACTGCACCTTTATTTACACCATTATGCTGCACTCATAAATGTCTTTGCGGAGTACGAGCACCTTTGAAATAAAAAAGTATTCTAGTATCTGCATTGCAGTATCTGTATTCCGGAATACTTTTTTCGTCATATTGCAAAAGTATCACCGAAATATCCCGTTACGCTACAGGCAAATGTATCTCAGTATCTGTATTTTAGGCTTCCGGTCCATGTATTTCGATATCTGTATTCTGGAATACTTTTCCGAGTATCTCTGTCCAGCCCTGGTTGGGAGACTGTAAGCAGAAGCTCCGTCACCTTTTTGGTAGACCAGCCAGGCGCTAACGGGCCGCTTCTAAATGTCTCTCCAGCCAGGCTCAAACTTCGACCGAATCGTATGTGTCGTACAAACTTGACGTTCTCGATGTTTGCCGGCGTGTTGATACCAACATGACCGAAGAAGACAAAGTAAGTCACGTGCTCAAACACATTGGGCACGATCCTTTCAATCTGCTAGAGTCTAAGGACTGCTCAACGGTGGACCACATCGTCAAAGAGTGCCGGCGATTCGAAGAACTGGACAGTCGCCGCATCGTAAATCATTTTATGCCGCTTCCTAATACTGCCGCTACGTAATCCCGCGAGGACCTTCAGCCGACATGCCGTGAACTGCCCACCACCGAGAGCGTAGCCCACATCGGGCGTTGCGAAATAGAGGCATCGTCTTCACCATCCTTTATGACGCTGCCTTCCAATGATTGCCGTCCAAGTGGATGCCACCCGCTATTCAGTAATGCTAGCTGCCTGGGAAGACGAAAAAGCAAATAGGATACTGACATAGTGGAGGCATACTACATTAAGAAAAGTGGAGCTAACTGTATCAGGACACCGTCGATTTGCCTCCTTGACATGGAATCTGGTGATTTGCTACGATGACAAGGAGGATGATTGGGCTCGTTTTACACCTGGTGACGTTGTAGGCGACAATGATGTACCGCACATGCCTTCTGAAGTTTCTTGGGTGAATACTTCCTTTAAATATAGACACAGTTGTTAGTTCCGGCGTTGTGTCGTGAAGCAAGCGAATGATCCTCGATAAACGATCGCGCTGATTCAGAAGCTTGTGTGGTAAAAGCTCGCGAATGTCTGACTGGAGCCCGTATGTTCGCTCACGCAACCTTGTGTAAGTGCCATGACGCCGCCTTCGCATGCACCGGGAAGGCTTCGTCGCTATCAAGACCCTGCACAGTGCGGACGCCCAACGACAAGCCGATCTGCTATCGTTGCCATGGGTTGGGACATATTTCTCGCTATTGTCGTTCTCACAACCCCCATCTCGCTCGTTTCTGGCTATCGACACGAGAACAACCGGCCCTTGCAGTTTGCCGCTCGTGACAGTGAACCTTACAATGAGGCCCCTGCAGCATCAGACCGACGCTCCAGCATCGCTCTCGGTGACCTCAACTCCTTCGCTACTCGTTGCCCTGCCCTGCTGGACGCCTATACTCGGAAAACTGAGCAATGTCGTTCCTAGATGTGATGCTGCATTGAACACTCGACCTGAAATCCCTCTGCTCACCCTAACCAGAACCTGCTTGCTGTAGAAGTGGATGGCCTGCCTGTTACTGCCCTCATTGATACCTGTGCACATATTTCCGCAATGAGCTCTGATCTCCGTGCACGGTGGAGTAAGATCCTTACGGCACCCGAGTCCCTGTTTGTACGTGTCGCCAGTGGAGGAACTAGGGCTGCGCTTGGAATGTGAACCGCACGTGCGAGGGTCGATGACCGGCAAACTTCCGTCCTGTTTCGTGTTCTTGCACATTGTCTTCATGGCGTGATCCTCGGACTCGATTTCTTGTCTGACCTCTCGGCTGTATTGACTTCTCAGCCGGTGTCGTACAATTTGACTTGCCTGCGTCTACCGAGGTGCCAGAGCCGGTTCGGAACAAGCTTTCGTGCGCTGACATTGTTCGTCTGCCACCGCGAGCACTAACCTGTGTCGCTGTCGCACCGTCCTCCAGTGTACCGAGTGGCGAATATGTGATCTCTTCCTCTCCCAGTGATCTCGGAGAGGAAGAGATTACTCAGATGAAGAGACTTGGACACTGCGGTACCCTTTGTCCCGTTTGCATTACACCACCTCGCGCCATGACAGTGCTGGATATTCTTTTTGTCACTTGTATGGACGAGAATTGACTTAGCCGTTCGACATTCTCGTACCGAACCCTGACAACCTGTCGACAGAATATGCTCGCAAGCTATTACCACAGCCGCAAAGACCCGTCAGATAGCCCATCGACGTCTTTCTTACTGACAGCTGCCCCAGAAAGATATATGCGACAGACACCACCGGAACGCCCACTTTATTCCGGATAACCTTGTTCTCACGTGGTCTCCGTATCGGCGTGCTAGACTACCCGAAAATAATCTTCCTAAATACTCCGGTCTTTACACTGTGCAACGCCAGGTGAGCGACATTACCTATGAAATAGCCCCTCTAGAATCTGCCGCGCCTTCTACATCTTCAGACGTCGACCACGGCACCCGCTTGAAGCCGTAACTATCGCCGTAACAAGCACCCGGGTGGCGCTTTCACCGCCGAGGGTCGACGTTACGGTGTTGCAGCTATCGACACGGTTAAGTGAGGGAATAGGAGAAGGACGACGTGTTCTGGTGAACAATCACCATATTGACTGTCGGACTATTTTCTTCAGTAAATATCTTGTAAACATAATCACATGACTTACAAGCTATAGCCTAGTGTTGCTCGTTCCCGCAGGAATGCGTCCAAGGACGCTGCTTACACTTCGTTTTGATAAAAGGGACGTCTGTGCTGCACCGCCAACTGCTGGTGTTAGGTCATGCAACGACCTTTACCCCTTAGACCAGTGTAGCTAACTTGTCTGGTATGCACAAAATATGCACACATGCACTCAAATACACGAATACTTCAAACCACATCCTAGGGCTTGTATCAAAGCGCCGCATAGACATCGTTGAATGTTTAAATGTTCGTTTAGGACTCGTTGAATGTTCAGCAAAGAAATCGATTCCCGCAATGCGTGGGATCTGCTGGAATATTTTTTATGATGTTTGTCAGGGTCTCGGACGGCTACCAGACTGCGCACGCCTCGACCGACAAAACTCGAGATTTGCATGAAATTATCCCAATGTCGAAACATTCCTTGTGGTGAGAATACTGCATGTCGGCCTTACGTCTTTCTCACAAAAGGGTTTTTTCACGCAACCACACTATATTTCATTTAGGGCATTAGATAAATCAAATGCTGCTCTTTTACATTTGTTCCTGCACCGCAGGTACAAAGCATTCATTCGGTTCAGATATAAGAATATTTTACAAGCGTGGACGTTTTGCCCAGTTGTTCAGCCAATCGCTTTCGAAAGTGGTCTCTTTACAAGACCTACCACCAAGAAAATTGTGTTTGTTTGATTTATTTATTTTCTTCTCACGATGATCGTCTTAAGTGACGAAAGGATGGACGGGGGCGGACAGGTTTCTAGCTAAGTGTACGTAGAAAAGCTGGCGCATTTAAAAGTGCTCTTTTGGACACAATGTAAAGCCGAAATGAATGATTGTACACACCAGAAAAATTGATAGTTTTGCGCAATTTCCCGCTGACGCGTTTCTGTGGCCGCGGGATGCGGCTGCTGTAGGGCTGAATGATGCGGCTGCTGTTCGGACGAATATTGCGAAGGTGAAAGACGCACTGGGCACGCCGTTCATAAACAGCCTTCTAATGAAGGCCGCAACCTCTAATGAAAGTGTACGCTTACGCGTCACTCACACAACTACTAAAGCAGATACTTCGTAGATATTTCATTCATTCATTCATTCATTCATTCATTCATTCATTCATTCTTCATTCGTTGCTATGGATGTCAGTGCTGCTTTTGATTGAACCTGCTCATTGAGTGGTGACATAGCAATGGCGGAGTTGGAATTCGTATGATAAATTTAGGCGGCAACATTCGAATCAATTGCTTTGTCTTGTAAACGGTTGCTTAAAGGATGGAATGGAAACTTGATTTTGTCTCTGCAGTAATTTCCGTTGTCTACGGTGCAGGTAAAGCTATGCGCATGGTACCCAAAGCTTCGAAATGAAACCGGATCATGCAGCGAGGCCTTCAAGATTGACGGGTTAGGTGCGCCCCGTTACATTTCGCTCCATTGACAGTCGCGTGTTGGCACCATGTCACTTCTATATGTGTACACTCGCTCCTCCTTTAGTTCAAGTATTGTAGTACTCCTTATCTCCAACCATTTTTTGAAAGACATTATTGCTGCTTTTCTAAAGGCACCATATGCTCCACAAACCGTCATTAAGTTTGAGCCCAATATGAGCAAATGTGTGGCGGCACATAAGTGTTCTTCGCATGCTCGCGTACGCATTGAAGTAGCGATTGCCGTTGATTGAAGCGCTGATTGCGGTTGATTGATCTAGCAGTGAAGTAGCGATTGCCGTGATTTCGTTCGTTTGTTTTAGATGTCAAGCAGCTTATGGCGGAGTTCAGTCCGGTGGTGGGCGCCATGACCACCCTTACTGCGCATTCTCCACCCCCTCCTCTCCTCTCCTACGCTCCCCCCCTCTCGCTCGCCTCATTCTGTCCTGTGCAACGCCGCAATGAGCACCCTCATACGCTCCCCCCTCTCACGCGCTCATTCTATCCTGCACAACGCCGCGATGGGCGCCAGTACATGCGCGTCCCCCCCTCCTCTATCTCCTTTCATACGCTCCCCCCTCTCGTGTGCCTGTCGACCGCGTTCCCCACTCGCCTTGTGAGAATTAATGACCAGGCTAGAGGTAAGACACGACGCGCGGAGCTTTCCTCTTCGCAATTCACGACGCCTTGAATGTACGGATGCAGCTTACGGCGCCGCACTTCGCCCCAGCTTAAGAAGCTGGCGAGCGAGCTCATCAAAAAAAATTACATCAGCTCCTGCTCAAGCGAAGCATCTCCCCGCTGCTTCGCATCCACACATAGTTCCCTTTAGTGGGAGATGGTGTACTTTTTCCTACAGGTAGTCAATCAAGTGGCTTTAAATTGAACATCCGTTTAACGAACACTGATATAGAATCATCGGTAATAGCGAACTGCAAACGAACCTTCCTTGGTCACGCCTCATTTGGGTCACGTTTATTCGTTTTAGAACGAAATCGACAAAACAGGAGCCGCAGCGATATCGCCTGTAACGAAGAATATTTAGATCGCGCGAGGCTCGAAATACTGTCATAACAGAGTAGAATAAATATTGAAAGACAGTTCGGCAACCCATTCTATTTGTGGGGGTTGTAAAAATAAACAAAAAATGTTAGATATGTGGTGATTAAATTTCCAGATATTCTGATGTCTCTTAGTTCTCATTCTAATTGGTCTTCTTACTTTCTGGTCTATTAACTTGAAAAGCCACAAGCAGACACGGAAGGACAAAATTGTGTGTGTAGGACGCCGAAAATAATGCGATTTTGTATGTAGGATCATCGCGGGAGAGAGACTGCCCATTAGCTAAAGCTAATCTCTGTCACAGCTGTTACAGCCGTTATGGGATATAATGACACAACTGTATCGTCCCGATGCTACTTGCTTGTGAGCAGGTTCTACAGCACTGCAATGGGACAGATTATAAGTGCGTATTTTTTGTGAGTACTTGTACTTTGTGCGATACACTTGTTACCTGATACGGTTACGGCCACATGGGCCGTTTTTACCAGAGTCCAATAAAATTCCCTCTGTAGATGCTCGAAGCTCATGATGTTGACGCCTTTCTAAGACGCTGGTGTAACACAGGCGTCTGTGCGAGCATCTGCGTGAGCGTCTAAATCAAACGACACATCGGTTGGTTGGCCAACGAACCAACATCTGATCTCTTTATTTGACTCGCTTATATAGCTTCGGATGAGAGGTCACCGCGTGGGTAGATGCTTTCGGGGAAGGTAGAACGCGGCTTGCGGTCATCGCGTTTGCTGTCCAAACAGCTAAGTACAATACATGTTCTTTCCGATAAAGAAACAATAAAAGCAGTACTTTACAAGAGGGAGCCAGGAAGTGAAATTAAGAGACTTGAAGACAGTGCGCATCGTTTTGCAACCGTTGGGACTCCTTGCGCCAATGAAGCCTGGTGCCCTAGGACCACGTTGCAGAAGGTGATGCTCCTACCTATCGTTTTGTAGGCTCTTTCCAGTAGTGGTGCTGTTGTCATATTCCTCCGTCGTGTGGTATCTTTCGTGTGTTTGAAGCAGGGCCTGCCTATTCCACCTAAGAAACCTCCCATCCTCTGTCTCCACAAGCACTCTGGCCTTGCGTGACCAGTTGTCGTCCAGTACACGCACAGTGTTTCCTTGCTGTAGAGGGTGCAGCGTCTTGCCCTTGGCCTGCTGTTGACGCTTGGCTACTGGGCATCCCAGCTCTGTGCTCTATTCTGGAACATTGGCGCGCAAGCGGCGTCCCTGAACAATTGGGCAGGTGAATGGCCATATCGGACACCCGATACGATAAGATTCCTAGCCAAACGCCGTCGTGAAATATCGTTGTCTTGTTGATCACGTGACTGCCTATTCGCTCTTCCGTTTCGGCCAGGCTATTCGATCTTGAAAACCGCGGGCTTGATGTAATGTGCTGAAAATCGCATCGCTTGGCAAACTCTCAGAAATTGAGGTCCATTATCAGTGCAAGCTTCTTTGCGCGGGAATGTCGGGAACGGCTTTGGTACAACCTCCTGGGCTGTCGCTGTCGCTCATTTTGCCACTGCAGGGAAATTGTAACGTGCGTCGACGCCAAGCCTGCGGCATACATATACGCAGTTGGACGGGTGGCACCCACGACCGCCGGTATCTTGTGTTCTGGCACCATTCCCACTCGCCTCTTTGCATCATGTGATGACCCCCGTGAGGGGAACCCCAGATGGAATGGCAACCCAGATATGTACCCATTCCAATGCCGCCGTGACTGGCAACGAGGCGGCCGATTCCATCGCTCGTTATTCGACTGACCGAGTGAGCCCGTCCCCGCCGGGAATGGAGAGAGGCGACGCGCTCTTCACGTACCACGACATCACTTTGCACTACCTCCTCTCCTCGCCTCACATTTTCCCACCACACAAATCCCCTTTCTAGCATCACCCATCACTTCAGACCCACACCCTTCCTACTCCCGGACGACTTGCCCGCTTTCACTCCGGGACGTAGTCGCCAGCCTGCCGCTCATTTGGCACCTCCAACGCAAATTATGACCATATCTTCTTCTGATGCCCGGCGCACTTCCCTCCACCTCTTGGCACCTAAGAAGTCCACAGCAGTGGGAGGCTGCTTTGTCCAGCACCAAGCCGGATCTCCAACTTCGGCTGGTGACTTGGGCGGACGTCGTCGTGGCTAGGCACGCCTTGGACGCCACAACGCTGCTTTTAATTTTTTTTAATATATTGTTTTCCATTCGGCCTTCTCACAAAGAAATGTTTTCAGCATAAACGCCACACACAACTAGGTGCGCTTCACGACAAAATTGCATTATGCCGATGCCTACTCTGTACCACGGCATACTGATGGTCGAGCGCAATATAGGGGCCTCAGAGTGCTGTTTGTACGCATAGTCTTGGCATGCGCTGCGAGAATGAATCATTGATTCAGTGCTACTGTCGTGTTGCGGCATAAACATGAGTGCGCCCACTCTTCCTTTGCATCTCCTTATTCCCAGATGACTGGCGTGTACTCTCGTTAACAGTTAAGCCCGCATCGACTTAGGTATCACAATTTTGCATGCTTTAGACAATGACTAAATGACTGATAATGACTAAATGACCGTCAATGACTGATAGCTCAGAGTGAAAAGGACGTTATTCCCCTTCCGAGGTTGTGCCACGCGACATTTGCTGCATAGCCCAGCTCAGACAGGCATCCGTTATTATATCGTCCTGAAGGCGAGGTTTTGTCGATGGGGTGCACGAAACAATGCTCGGCACAACCTCGAGGATCGGAGGTTTTGCAATGCCGCCGTGATCAGCCCAACTTTGAACAAGCTACGATGTGGTGTGATGACGGTGTAGGCTTATGCCATAGGAGTGAAAGAACGAGACGGCTGAACCAGAATCAGTCCCAGCAGGGAACACGAGCCGTGGCTTCACGTGCCACTGCGATGCGCTGTCTTTGCTATCTTCTCTTGAGGTCGCGTTCTCTGCGGTTTTGTTTGCCGCCCAAAGGAGGGCGCTACAACGCCATCATGTGGCGTTATGTCACATGACATCACGCCAGAATTTGTGACGTCATGATGACGTCATCATCTGATAATGATTTTTGTGGCACACATCCCGACGCCGCAGGGCGTCGAACGCCGACGGTCGAATTTCGTGTTTTGCGAGGCGTTAAGGCTTTCGCCTTAATATGGGAACGTGAAGTGACAATAGATAATTGGGCGAGTTGGATTACGTGTGGTTTGCCCGAAAAAAGACACGGACATAGACGAGGCCGGACGACAGACCCCATGCCACAATTCTCGCTGAGTCCCAGCTAAGCATCTAAAGGCATTTATTTGTGTGTGTGTGTGTGTGTGTGTGTGTGTGTGCGTGTGTGTGTGTGTGTGCGCGTGTGTGTGTGTGTGCGTGTGTGTGTGTGTGTGTGTGTGTGTGTGTGTGTGTGTGTGTGTGTGTGTGTGTGTGTGTGTGTGTGTGTGTGTGTGTGACGCCTGCTTGAGTGACAGGTTATAAACGTGTAGACTTTTGTATTTATGTTATCATCGACCATTGACCCTTACGGCTGCTTAGGCCACTGCGCCGTCCTTTTTATTAAAGCTCATTATTGGCGTAATTAAAGAGCGAAATTCAATTTTCGGAGTTGAAACCACGCTTTGACTGCCATGTCTTTGCACCATATACTCGAATACCAGCAGCTGCGAAGTCACCAGATATTGATAATTTTGCTCAATCCGAGGGAACAAGACAGAAGCAAAAAAGGAGCCAAGTAGCCAAGACATTTTTTCTGCCGCCAGGGGCCGAAAAATGTAGCCAGATTGGTGCAAAGTAGCGAAACCTGGCAACCCTGCGCCAGGCTCTGAAGGGGAGAACGGTATAGCCTGCCAGAGAGCGAACCCCTCCCTCACTCGTGCTTCTCTCCACGGTGTCCTCCTCCTAACACAGTGGCAACAGTGTCAAAGGGTCAGCGTTTGGATTGGAAACGCTTGATGACAGCTCGGATTTTTGCGACGAGTGCCGTGTGTGCTCGATATTACTGAGTTGCACCAGTTGTGTGCTCGATATGGCCGAGTAGCACCAGTTGTGGCAGTGGCGCGCAGGCGAGGTGGAATGCTGTAAGCTGCAATTTTAACAGTGTTATTGCTGTGCTTGGTTGCGGGATGAACTCCGATATCTCGATTCATTGTTTACTGTGCTAGGAGCTATAAAGACAAGAGACGAATTCGCGCTGTGAGCGCAGCCGCCGTTCTTTCACTGAATTCACGGCAGCGTAAGGGGTCCGCGCTTGGGTACACTCTTAACCGCGTAACCTTTAGTAGAGGCATACATTTTTAAGATTCGTACCTGTCTAATTTAAAGGTTATATATTACCTTTTAGTATGGTAACTTCTACCATATACGTCACGGTAGTTTTATAAGTCACAGAGAAACCTTTAAAGCAAAAGGTAACTAGCAACCTCTAAAATTGTAACATTTATTAGAGGTATAGCGCGTTTGTGTCCGTATAGGTATTCGAAAAACTTCTAAACTGAAAGGTTATACAGTAAACCTTCAAATGTAACTTTTATGACAAATACAGCAGACCACTGCATGGAATTAACCTTATACAACCCCTGCATGCCTCGTGCAAAACTCTTCCATTAGAGAAAGAACATCACACATGACATGCAGAAGTTGTCGGTTCATATTGCTTCCATTCAGCAAACTGCATTTTCCTTTCATTCACCTGGAAAATAAAAGTGCCCTGAAAGAAAGACAGGCGTATCGGCTTACCATGCTTTTTACCTTAGTCGCACACAAACTTTGTAACCAATAAATGTTTATAAAGCTTGCGTGTGCATGGTAATTTCTGTGAGAAATATGTGAAATTGTTTGGCATACACAAAGCCGAACAGTTCATGCAGGAGCATAGGCTCTCATACATTCGTCCGGATGCAAAGCAAATTAAACGAATTAGTCAGAGAAATAAAAAGCATGAAGCACTTTATTTAAAATGCAAAAATATACAGTAATTCATCTATACGTAACTGAAAAGTTCTTCTTGGAAAACTATTTATATCAGAACTTCCAAACATCTGCCCAAATAATCTTTGGCAATAAAGTTTGACCAACCAATTGCATATATAGTGATCAGACTTTTTTTTCTTCAAAAGCGCCAAGAAACACTTCAATCGGTTTGAAATAAGCCCACGTGGGATAGGTTCTTGAGGTCTTAAATGTTTTTGAACCATATTCAGGGTCTGCGAAAAAGCAGACGGGTACATGAGGTTTTTCAGATAGTATATGAGAAAGCATATTGTCGCGGTGCACCTAAACGGACAACCAAGACGTTTAGCAAAAGAGCAAGTAGCCCGTTTTATGCAGCAGCATAGACAAGAACATAGTAGTAGCAGTAGTAGTATCCTCTACTGCATGGCTCATACCCACTCAGGGGGATTGGCCAAGAAGTCGTCTTACGAAAAAAATTTTTTTTAAAATATTTTGAGTATTGAATGCTGATGCCAATAAAAAGAATAAAATAAATAAATAATAGCAATGAATATACAAAAGAAAACGTACGCATCAATGAAAGAGTGCAATAATAGTTTTTTCAACATACAGATCAGACACTTTAAACATTGTCCCGAATATGAATTGGAATAAAAATAATAAGAAGAAGAAGCACAATAATAATGAAAATAATATCAAAACTTTTTTTTCTGTTATAATAATACTTATACAATCGGAAATTTAAAGCCGTATTCGTTTTGTTTCGTGAAGGTAGCTACACACGGTGAAGGTAGCTACACACGGTATCAAACGCATTTGTGTGACTGAAGCCCAGAGTTGAAGCACCGAAGGTAAGCACATTGCCAATTGGGAAGTGCAGCCCCAGGCTAGCGAATGGGATATCAAGAAGTCTTTTTCTGAGTAATCTGTATCTGCGACATGATAAAAATTACACCATTTCCCGCTAAAGGGGACCATGAGGCGATGCGAAGCCGGGGCACTTGCACGATCGCGTTCCGTTGGCGTTCTTTGGGCATACTACCGACCTCGCGTCGTGGAACGCGAATAGGAACGCTACGCGCGTCTTGTCTTCCCTCTAGCCTGGCCGTTAATTCTCACAGGGCGAGCGGGGAACGCAGTCGGCAGGCGTGCGAGAGGGGGGCAGCGTAGGAGAGGAGAGAGAGCGGGAGGGGACGCGCATGCGCTGGTGCTCATCGCGGCGTTGCGCAGGTGAGAATTTCGGCATGTCTAGCTCGAGTTTCAGAGGTAGAGTGGAAATGGGGATGGGAGATGGAAAGTGGAGAGGGGATGGAGAGGGAAAGTGGAGACGGGTAAAGGGGGAAGGGGGAGTGGAGAGGGGGAAGGGAAATGTGAAGTGGAGAGGGGAAGTGGAGAGGTGGAGAGGGTGAGTGGAGAGGGTATGCGCATGCGCAGTAAGGGTGGTCACGCCACACACCACCACCACCACCGGATTGAACTCCGCCATAAGATACTTCGCATCTAAAAGTAGTGCTTCTTCGGTCAGAGTCCCGTTCCGCGAGACTGTCCGAGCGCACATCACCTTCTTCGTTGTCTGGATTAGAGCGGGTGCGGCATTTGCCTCCCTCTAAAAGAGCATCGCCTCGATGCTATAGTCGGGTCAGTTGTACATAAAGGCGCTTTGTACAAGTGACAGTCGCTCGCAATGTCACTCGCTTACGTACGGCTTTATGCGCACTACGTGCACAAGTTCAGGTCGGTGCTGGCGACGCCTTGTACAGTGGGGGCTATCCGGGACGACCTCATAGGTGACGTCACTTAGTCGTCGCTGCACTCGATAAGGCCCGAAGTATCTTCTAAGCAGCTTCTCGGATAGTCCCAGTCTTCGTACAGGCGTCCACACCTATACCCTGTCGCCGGTTTCGTAGGTTACAGGTCTATGATGCACATTATAGCGACCTGCGTCGTACTCTTGCTGTCGGTATATTCGCACACGTGGGAGCTACCTGGCTTCCTCCGCGCGTTGAGTAAATATGTCGGCACTCGTTTCAACGTCGTCGCATTCGTGTGGCAGCATCGCGTCCAACATTGTCCTTCTCGTCCATGAACAAGACGGAATGGGGTCATCCGTGTCGTTTCTTGCTTAGCGGTGTTGTAAGCAAGCGTTATATAAGGTAGGATCTCGTCCCAATTTTTGTGTTCGATGGCCACATTACAGCTGTGCACGGGCCGTATTTCCGGGCCCGAGCCCTGCCTGAGCCCCCTGACTTTGTCGAAGGCCCGCCCGAGCCCGACGGCAAAGGGCTGCGAGCTCGCCCGGCCCGGCCCGACTTACGAAAACACAATCCCGGGCCCGGCCCGGCCCGGCTTTTTGAAGGTTCGCTGCGAAAAGAAAACATAGTTTTCCGGTAATTTGGCATTTTATTGACCATATCAAATATGATAAAACGACACACGACGAACAGTCTCTATTGCACAGATTACAAATTGTCGTGCAAAAACAGCAAGCAGTCCAACGATTCCGGCTTCAACGAAGCGCGGCGCTTTTTCATTATGTAGCCCGCCGAACTGAAGTTACGTTCGCTGCTTGCACTCGTCGCCGGAATTGCTAATATCTTTTTTGCTAGCCTGGCAAGCTCGGGATATATCTGCTGCTTGTTTTTCCAGAAGACTAAAACTTCAGATGGACTAGAGGGCGATTCCATAGAAAGATAATTGGAGAGCTCACCTTTTGCAACTGCTACATTCTCACCACTATCGCTCCACTCGCTGAACAACTGCAATAGAAAGGAAAAGCGGTAAAGGGTGGTCGTGGAAAAGGCGCTGTTTGCGTGCTGGAAAACGATTCCCGCTCATTCTCTATATTTCGGGCTTGAGTCGGGCTTTGCGCCGGGCCCGAGCCCGGCCGGATAAGACTCCAAGTAGCCCGAGCCCGGCCCGGGCCCGAGGTGAAAATACGTGCACACCTCTAGTCCACATACATTGAAAGCATGTCTTCCAGGGTTTTGTTCAGCCGCTCGGTCAGTCCGTTGGTTTGTGGATGGTAGGCTGTCGACTTACGATGAATGGTACCACTGAGCACCAACACATCATCTAAAAGCGCTGCTGTGAATGCGGTTCCGCGATCTGTTATAACGATCGACGGTGCGCCGTGTCTCAACACAATATTCTCTATGAAAAAGCGGGCCACCTCCTCTGCTGTGCCTCTCTGGATGGCTTTTGTCTCGGCGTAGGGAGTAAGGTTGTCGGTCGCCACAATAACCGAGCGGTTACCAGCACTAGAAGTAGGAAGTGGACCCAAAATGTCCATTCCCCTCTGGCCAAACGGAGTTGGCGGGACCTGGACTGTTTGTAACAAACCTGCTGGTTTCGTCGGATGTGACTTGCGCCGCTGGCAATCGAGGCAGGTCCGAACGTGATGTTTCACGGCAGCGGCGAGTCCTGGCTAGTAGTACCTCTCCCGCACTCTGCTTAGTGTGCGCGTGTAGCCTAAATGCCCAGAGGTGACCTCGTTGTGCCACGCTTACAATACTTCACAACGAAGGGCGGTATGGACAACCAGCAGGTAAGTGGATCCGTCTGACGAGAAGTTCATTTTGTAAAGGACTTGGTTTCTTAAACAAAATGACGATAAGCCTCTTGCAAAGGCCTCGGGCGCTTTCTGAGTTCGTCCTTCTAAATTATTAATCAGGCCAAGCAGCTCAGGACCATCATGTTGTTGGTCTGCAATAGCCGACGTGTCGAGAATTCCGAGTAATGCTGTGTCGTCAATGAGGGTAGCAGCCGACTCTATCGGTGACCAAGACAGGCAGTCAGCGTCCGTGTGTTGTTTCCCCGACTTTTGCACAATCGAAATATGAAACTCTTGTACTCTAAGGCTCCAGCGTGCCAATTGCCCGGAAGGATCTTTAAGATTTGTCAGCCAACACAGAGAATGGTGGTCACTGATCACCTTGAAAGAGCGCCCGTACAAATATGGGCGAAATTTCATAACCACCCATACCACGGCGAGGCATTTTTTTTTCAGTGGTTGAGTAGTTTGCCTCTGTGCGTGAAACAGTTCTGCTTGCGCAGGCGATCACTCTATCCGTGTCTTCCTGGCACTGCAAAAGCGCGGCTCCAAGGCCAACATTGCTGGCATCAGTATGCAGCATTGTAGGGGCTGTCTCGTCGAAGTGCGAAAACACTGGGGGCGTGTGCAGACGTTGCCGCAAGTCATTGAAAGCAGTTTCCTGTTCGTCTCCCCAAACAAAGGCAACGTCATCCCTCGTGAGGCGAGGTAACGGCGACGCAATGCGTGCAAAATCTGGTATAAACCGCCGATAATATGCGCAGAATCCCAGAAAACGCCTGATAGCCTTTTTATCTGATGGTATAGGGAACTGGGCGACGGCGGAAACTTTCTCAGGATCCGGAAGAACTCCTGCGTAACTGACAACATGGCCAAGAAACTGTAGTTCTTCAAAGCAAAAGTGGCACTTCTCCGGCTTCAGCGTCAGGCCGGCGGACCGTATGGCCTGCAGAACCACCTGCAGCCGTTCAAGGTGTTCGTCAAACGTTGCGGAAAACACAATGACGTCGTCAAGAGAGACTAGGCAGGTCTTCCACTTCAGCCCTGAGAGCACGGTATCCACGAGGCGCTGAAAATTAGCAGGCGCGGAGCATAAGCAGAATGGTAAGACTTTAAATTCGTACAGCCCGTCTGGCGTCACAAACGCAGTTTTTTCACGATCTCTGTGGTCTACTTCAATTTGCCAATATCCACTCTTTAATTCCATCGAAGAGAAGTAACGTGCGTTTCGAAGCCTGTCGAGCGAATCATCTATACGGGGAAGCGGATATACGTCTTTCTTTGTCACCTGATTTAGCTTTCGATAGTCCACACAGAAACGCAGGCTGCCTTCCTTCTTCTTGACTAGAACAACAGGTGGCGCCCAGGGACTCTTTGAGGGTTGAATCACATCGTCTTCAAGCATTTTGGCTACCTGTTGTTCTATCGCTTCTCGTTCTCTTGAAGCCACACGATACGGATTTTGATGGATTGGTCTGGCTGTGTCCTCTGTGATGATTCGATGCTTGGTCATGGGTGTCCGGCCGACTTTTGAGGTCGACGCAAAGCAGTCGTGGAACTCGGCTAGCAGCGCTAGAAGACGTTCTCGCTCCTGCTGAGGTTAAACAGGACTGACGTCAAGAATAGGTGCTAGGTCTGGAGATGTGGTGCAGTCGTTGCTTCGAGTGCTGAAAAGCAGTCGCGAACATCTGCTACCTCATCGAAATAGGTCCAAGCTGTGCCCTTTGGAAGGTGCCGGCGCTCTGTGCTGAAATTGGTCAACAGCAAGTCCGTGCGCCAGTCGTTGAAATGGACTATTCCTCGTGCGACTGAAATGCCGCGAGTGAAAAGCAGCGAGGTTATCGGTGTGCCACTCCTTCACCGTCAAACGGTACGTCACAAGCCACTGAAACAAGGATACACGATCGAGGCGGGACAGCTATGTCGTCGTCATTGAGGCGAAAAGAGATGTGTTGCGGCAATAAAGAATCAGTAAGAGCAGGACTCTTGCAGAACGAAACCAGGCGGTCCGGGAAGTTGATTACAGCGCTGTGCTGTGCTCCCCGAGAAAGTCTGGAAGAGCGGCATTTCTAGAGCCCGTTGTATGCTCTCTTGGGGCTACTAATAAAAGTACACTAGCATGGTACCCACTACACCATAAATCACAATTTTTGTGAAGTTGGGAAGCACCTACTAAGCCAATATTCGTCATTCTGCGTAGAAGCGAGGCACCAGCTACACGTCTGTAAGGCATTATGTGCACTTTGCTGACGTGACGACTGATGACGATGAAGAATTGTCGCTCAGCCCTATGTAATGGGTCGGAAGCTTTAAACAGCTCACCATAAGAAGAGAAAGAAAATCTGATGACACATAACAGTAATGAACACGTGGCCTTATATGAGGTGAGCGAGTTCAACATGGAAGCAGGGGGCCATTGGTTTCTCGCTGTGGTGATCTCTGCCAAAAACAATGCCGGAATCCTGCCGCGTATCCGTCTCGTGTACGATTTTGACTTTCCACCACACATGTCCACACACCGCACTTCTTGAAGAATTCTGCTGGACGGAGTGAAAAAAACCTGCTCCCGAAGCTACGATTGTCCCTCCGTCGGGACGGCTACCCTACCCCGCCTGGTCAAGCGAGTTTCGCGACAATGACGCTGAACGAGGGGTAGGGAGGGAGGGGGGGGGAGGGTAGAGGTTGAAGAATACGAACAAGAAAGCACGGCTCAGCCTACCACAATGGTGTGCGATCCCCCCAGCATGTCTATGGGCATGCCGTTTGAGAAAGGCGTTCGTCGAATTTTCAATGCATCACTTGTTGCCACATGTCGCTACAGGAAAACTTTGCGTACACCACGTTGGAGCCGCATTTTTCATCGTGTTTCACGTGCCATAATAATAATTTTATGCGACTGTTTCTGAAAGCACGTGGGAAGCAATCGTTGAGCGAGATTATTATTTGAAAAAGATATGTATGTCACAACATGGACGGCAACGAAGTGCAAATACACGTGGCAAGCACGTGTTTGTCAGTTCATAAAGATGGTCAGCGGGCTAGTTGATTTCGAAACATTCAAACGGCAAAACGTGTCTTCACTTCGCCCGGTCTTTTTTGCACCATATCTATTTTTCTCAAGTAATGAACCAGCAACATGTCTTGCTGAGCTTTTTACTATTTTCATAAAGTAAAATTATGTGACGTCACTGAAGCAAATGCGCTTGTTATGCTTGACCCAAACACGCGCGTGAGTAAATATGTGTAAACACAGAGATCGGAAACTGTCCGTGTACTATATGAGCGCTCGCGCCACACATTCAGCGGCTGAAAGGATATAGCGCTATAAATATGATGACAGGCTCGATTTATGCACGGAATTAGTATTCGCATAAAACTTCTTCCGCTGAAAGCATTCGTGCGGGAAGGTTTGGGTGAATTTTGATGCTGGGTACATTAGTGAAGTCGGCCGACCAGTGGCAAAAACATTTACAAAACAGAAGTACTTCGAATTTGGCCCTTGAAGTTAATGGTATGTGTTAAAACGTTTCAACATTTTTGATAGCGTTGAACAACTTGTCAAAGAAGTGGCCATCTAATTTGAGTCAGTTATTCTTCTAAAGACCACCTTTTTTTTGGTAGAAAAGTCACTGTGCTAGTGATAGTTGTTAGTCATTGTCATATAGCAGAAACTAATAAGAGAATGCAAGCTGTTCAGTCGGTGATACTTCGCGCCCCGAGTCGTACGTGCGGCATTACCACGGTACAATATTTGAACTTTGTTATTTGTGCTGGTACAGCAATCCATGTAGCGGTATTCTACAGCTTGAGCTACAAATATTCAAGCACCTAATGCTCTATTGCATTATGACTGTATCCTAGGCGGGCGAGCTGCCGGGCTTCCTCGGCGGGCTGAAGTTTGCAAATATGCGTAATGCGCCTGGATGCAAAAGCACTGATGCAAAAGCAGTTGTCTTGTACACTGCGTCGCGTGAGCCCACCTGCGGTCATTGCACCGTTCAAGGAGCTCCAGCGCACAGCAAAAGCTTCTATACTACTACTACACTCTAAATATTTTCACGCGTAGCAAGCGTGAGTAGGGGGCGTGTTTTTGCACGCTTTTTCTATGCGTGGCGTGCTATCATGCTAAAAAAGTCAGGCTTCCTAAGCATGACTTGCCGGATGCATTACGCTTGCGGAACGTGAGTGGGGGCGATTTTTTACACGCTTGTTCTACGCGTTGTGCGCTTTCACGCTAAGCGCACCACGCTTGCCAACCGTGACTGGCAACTTTTTTAACGCTTAGAGAAGGTGTAAGAGAGGAGTTTTACTTACTTAATGCGGCGTTTTCCCGCTCCTTGAAATGCCTTTATGACCGTCAGAAATCATCTAAAAAGAAAGCTGAAAGAAGATAATATTTGTTGTGCTGTATGGGCTCGGCGGCTTCTTGGAGAGTATATGCCTGGCATTAATTAGCGCATAACAAAAAAATAATTTTCCCTTTTCATCTTGCACATGTGCAAAATATAGAACACGACACTGCGAGACGGTAAAATGAGCTTTCTGGTTGAAACATAAATATGGATTTCGGTTTATAGTACAGGGAGTAGGCTAGAAATTAGACACAAGCATTCAATAATTCACTGGCTACTCTTTCCATGTTGTACCCAACGGAGAGGGTGAGCGCGTGAAATAGGACATGTTCTATCTCTGCCAGGCTAGTGAAAGAAACCCACGTGACCGGTAGAGGAAATTGAGCCGCCATAATGAACTAGGATCAGAGTTAAAATCTGCATTCCGTCTCTTTCCTCCCAACTCTCTTCAGCCCCTCTCTGGCGGGATCAACTCCCTCTCCTCCGGGAGGCGCACTTTCCGCCGCCTTGCTGGAGCCGCCGACTTTGAAATCCGTTAGAAAGTTTCGTGCTTGGCGTTGGAAAAGCGTGCGTTAGCCGTCGTCTTTCTTCTGTTTCCTGGTGCTCGCTCGCTGCGTGCTTGTGCGACGCGATGTTTTGCGACTCGCGCTGTTCGTGCATCGTGCTTTGTTGCGCGAATACTTCCAGAACAAGTCCCGGAAGATGGTGCCGGCATCTAAAAGAACGACAGGTCAGCGTGCCCTTTGAGTCGCGCTTTTAATTGTGTCAATTTCAATTCACGTCCATACGAAGTAGCTGTTTTCTGCAGTGGGGCAACAGTTAATGTTTTAAAAAAAATGTCTGATTTGAAAAGGCCACGATGCTGCGTTTACACTGTTATACGAACTAGCAGCGGACATGGAGCACATGGAACGTAACTGTAGTTACAGGTTCACAACTCTCATAGAATCGCGTGCTTAAATGTGTCGTGTGCATTTGTCTCCGGTTAGTTACTCGCCATCGCCTATAACTGCGTTTCTGAGGCTCTAGGTCGAAATATGAAAACTAGTACTGCTCTGAGACGAACAAACGAGTTCATTTTTGCAGGACTCGACGGCGCTTTTGATCTGATGGGAACTTGTCACTTTTCTTCAGAATGGAAGCGTTTCTAAAGTATTCCTGAAGGCCACATAGCTCACCGGTGCGTGCAGAGAAAAGCTGAATAATTGCAGAATCGGCGCATTTCAAGCAGAGGTCCCATGAATCCTGCGATATTATCTGTTTATTTTCTCCGTGTTTATCAACGTAGTCAATAAAGTGCGGCCAATATTAGTTGCGTCTTATGATGAGTTTATTTTCACATCTTTAAGATGATCTTCACATATTCTTCTATTTTTAGGTATTTCAACTCCTTTCATTGTTTTTGCATTGCAGTGAATCTTCCCTTTTGTTAGTTACGAAGATATGTTTTCTGTTTTTTGCAATGACCTCTGTCGTGTAGGCTACAAGTAAAGCTTTTCCTCTAGGTAGCCAAAACTCTGAAATGAAACCAGATCGAGTGCATGGGCTTTCAAGATCGACCCGAGCTGGGCGCTTCCTATTACATTTGGCTCCATTGACTGTAACGCACCGACTTACACTCAGTTTACTATATACACTCGTCGTTATATTCCGGACGGTTCCCTGTTCTGCCATAGTAGAGTACATAGAGTACTCTAAATCGTCAACGATTTTTCCAAGCACAGACATACTGCCTTTCTAATGGCACCCCATGCTGGCACGTATAAGGAGACATGGTGCGTTAGTTTGAAGCCGCTTATAAAACAACGTGGTGGTGGCACCATAAGTGCGCGCCACATGCTCGAGTACACATGTAGCAGATATTGGCAGTCCATGTAAATAAATTTTGTCTCTTTGTTTTAACAGCGGACCTGTTAGGCAAATCATTGCTCGTTGAACGTGTACCAAATAACAATCATCGTCATAAACGGGTATGCACCAGATATGTTGTGTAAATCCCACTACTCACCGCTGGTCGAACAAAAATGAAAAAAATTGCACCATCTCCTTCTAAAGGGGACCATGAGGCGATGCGAAGCCGGAGCACTTGCACGATCGCGTTCCGTTGGCGTTCGCTGGACATGCTACCAACCACGCGTCGTGGAACGCGATGAGGAATACTACGCGCGTCGTGTCTTCCCTCTAGCCTGGCAGTTAATTCTCACGGGGCATGCGGGGAACGCGGTCGTCTGGCGCACGCGAGAGAGGCAACGTAGGAGAGGAGAGAGAGGGGGAGAGGACGCGCATGCGCTGGCGCTCAAAGCGGCGCTGCGCAGGAGAGAATTTCGGCATGTCGAGCCCAAATTTCAGAGGAGCCAACCGAGGCAAGCACTGGACTGGACGCGCGCAGCGCTCTACCATTTGAAGGACAGGAGACTAGAGGAGGATAGTAGCGCATGCGCCGTGAGAGCAGAAGCGACAACGCAGGAGAAGCGCGAGCAAGTGCTGGTAGAGACGTGGAGAGAGTAACGTGCAGCTGTTGGAGAGAGGGAAGGAGGAGAGTCGCGCATGTGTAGTGTGAGTGCCGACTACTACGCCGCGTGCGGTTTACCACGCCGCGTTACATACCCCCGAGCAAGAGATACTTCGCATCTAAAAAAAAACTTTCGTTATCAAATGGGTATGTGCCACTGTGCGGCCAGTCAGAAAATTATAATCATCATAAACAGGTATATGATACAGGAATTGTTTATATCCCACTATACACAACTGCCACTAAACAGGAAGAAGGCAAGATTTAGCCGCACACATGGCTGCTAAGTGACGGCGGCGAGCCGAAGACTCCGATTACGTACAAAGAGAGAATACCAGAGAACGGGTAAGGTAATTGCGGCTGCGAGAAGACCACGAAGGGATGGAAGGCCTACGGCAGAGATGATGTGCCCGTAGATCTATGAGAGGTGCGAACGCTCGGTTTCAGCGCAAGGATCAGTCTCTGGAGCTTCGACGTCCGCGTCGTGTCTGTGACTGTGCGGCTTACCTCGAACATCTCTGCGCTGAGAATCAATGTAGAAACAACCTATCATCGCCTAGATAAATCCTAGAAACAACATACAAGCAACCGGATTAGTCTTCATTATCGTGCAGTTTCGCTGTTTCAAGCCTTGCGCGGCTTAGTGCGAGCTTCGCCTGATTTTTTTCGCTATGAAAAAACCGTCAAGTGCAATTGTCAGTGATAAGTTGAAGATCGTTATAACAAGCACTCGTATGGTGAATTATTCGTCATAGCGAACTAATATGTACATTACATAGTCACTATTTACTTAAGGGACATTTAGTCTTTTTATAAGGAAATCGACCCCGCGAGAGCCGCGGCGATATCGGCTCTAATGAACAGCAATTTGGTTCGCGCGAGGCTAAAAACACTAGCGCAAAAAAACTCAATAAATATCGAAAGACAATTCGACACCAATATTTGTTTTCATGTGGGGGCGAATTAAAACATTAGAAGTTTCGTTAGAAATGTGGTCATAAAGGTTGCAAATATTCTGGTGTGTCACAGAGCTTGTAGCGACAGAGTAGAGGCCGACACCCGTGTTGCCCAGGTTGAACACTTCTTCATTTTATTGCGTGCTCACGAGCAGCCCCGCCTTACACCCGCTTCTTCGCGCGTCTTGTGCACGGCATGGCGTTTCCCGCCAACGTTTTCCCGCGGTAGATTCAACATCCTCCCGGGGCCGCGCTGTGGTCGTTTGCATCCAGTAGGCACAGCCGCTGAGCCGAGTGCCGGACTTGATGGCCGTTTGGGTAGGCGAGCTTGATGTATCTCGCTATGCCGTACTTGCCTGGATACGTCTTGACCACTCTAGCGACTTTTACTGCAGTACCGGCACGCTCTCATTCTGGAGAATCAACGTCGCCAACGCGCAGTTGGAACAAAGATGGATGGCACTGATGAGCGGAGCGCAGGCGAAGGAAATGTTCTTTCTTCCTGCTTTTCCACAACCGTTGCAGAAGCTCGTGCTCGCACTGCACACGCCTTCGCAGGTCATGCGCGGTGGAACCAGGCAAACACCCTGCAGTTCTTGCTGGTCGCCGCACGACGTGCTTGCCGGTTAGGAGGTGCGAGGGTGGCAGCGCCCGTGCATCCTTGGTGTCCTCGCAGAGTTGCGTTAGAGGGCGGTCATGTACTGTCACGCCTCTATGGTCTTCAGATGTCAATGACGGGTAACGTGAAAAGCGATGGTCAGAAAGAACAGGAAGTTCCGATGCCCACTTCCGCAAGTCCTCGACGTCAGGTGGAAGAGGCTCCTCCCAATCGATGCCGTGCCTCCATAGCCGTCCACGCCTTTCCTATTCTGATGGTGTGGCTCGGCAATCACGCGTCACGCCTCCTGGAATGCTACAGAGAAGACACACGGCTTGTCTTGGCCTTGAAGTAACTCCTGGTGATGATGACCGCGCTGTCACTGCTATGGTGGTCGGTAGATGAGGCGATGTCGAGGTGTCCGCTGCCTCACGGTTTTCTGACACTTTCACTGAGGTGGTTTTCTCACGTGAGATTCGTCTCTGTTCCCGACTTTCCACTTCAGCTTCAATGAACTTCAGGTTTTCCTTCACTTTCTCTTCTCTCGATTGCCCTGCAGAGACCGCGATATCTGTTTCGGTCTTTGTGCGCTTACGGTACAGGATAGCCAGATCTTCTGGCAATGAGCGCAACGGTACTCGGTGTGGAACAGCCGCGTTCTCTGCAAACGGCGTGCCAAGGCTGACCAAACAGCTGGTCCTGAACTCGATTTTGTCGTGCACGTCCTGCATCCTTGATACTTGGGACGAAGACTCGATCGGCTCAATGGCAAGCAGGCTGTCTGTGTGATCATCGACGAGATCTTTTCGGCCATAACCTTTGGTGGACACCTTGACGGCAACGTTGTAATAGTTCTTAGGCAGGCGTGTTCCTTCGGTGGCTCGCCTCTTAGCGCCGGCTAAGTTAGGCTTCAAGCACTTAAACGTTTCGATGTCTGTGAGCTTGGGGTGCGTGTGAGTGGTCACCTCGTAGTGCTCCCAGAAACCCGGTAAGTCACGGTTCTCGCTGCTGGAGGTGGGTACTTGAAGTTTCGGCAAGGCGACTTGCAAACCCGGTGCTCGTGGTCTAGTGGGATCGGCGAGGCCTTGGCCGATGGCCTCCGAGTCGGCAGCTCCCCTGGAGCTGCTGGCTCTGTCAATTGTACCCGCATGCCTCGGCTGGTTGGTTTCGGTGACGGTAGAACCAACCGCTGCACGCGCGTTCATCGCGGAACGAAGCCTGCTGACGGCTTTCACGATATTCTCGTGGTGCTCAATAGCGCCCGTAATTTCCTCGTCAAACTCCTCACCGTCAAGGGCATAGGCGATCTCTTTTTCCAGTTCAGCAAGAGCAGAGTCCTTGTCGCGAAGCTCGTCGATAAGTTCCTGCAAGTCGGCGGAAGACGGTAGTGTGCCTTGCAGGAGGTTCTCGCTGGCTTCGGACAGGAGTCGGGTAGTGGCACCGCGAAGGACGCCTCGATGTCTGCGTAACTTGTTCACCTTCGGTACGGCATCGGTGCAGGGGATGTCGGCCGTCTCCCGGGTTTTCGGCACCAATAATGTAGCGACAGAGTAGAGGCCGACACCCGTGTTGCCCTGATTGAACACTTCTTTTTATTGCGTGCTCACGAGCAGCCCCGCCTTACGCCCGCTTCTTCGCGCGTCTTGTGCACGGCATGGCGTTTCCCACCAACGTTTTCCCGCGGTAAATTCAACAGAGGTCATTCTCATAGACCTTCTAATATTCTGGACTATTTAATTTGGAAAGTCACAAGCAGACACCTTAATGTTAAATGTTAGGATTGGGAGCTTAGGATAACGCGTTTTGGTATCAAGAATTTTTGCTCAAGGCAGGTGGTCAATTGCTAGAGCCGATTTCCATCTCTACAGTTAGAAAAAATATCAGTTGTAACGAACTAATATATGGTCCCGTGCTACTTTCTTATAACGAGGTGCCACTGTAGGAAAGATAATAACTGTGCGTTTCTGAACATGTACTTGTCCTGTGCACGATACTTTTGTTGCCTTATGCGGTTACGGCCGCCTTGCATAATAATGATGAGTTTCGTGCCTCTGATGTTCTTTTCGTCCTTAGTGTACTGTGTTTAGAATAATAAGTGAGTGGATGTGTTGGGCCCATTCCACTCTGCAGGATCATGACCAGCGGAGCTGATGGGTCCACTCCCGCCTAGGACTGATGTAGTCAGCGTTCTTGATAAGCGCACTGCTCGTCGGGCGTTACTACTGGCGTGAACTGTCCCGTAGCGTCAAGGGATACGTTCAAAGCTGCCGAGAATGCCAGCAGCGCGAGACTCCGCCCCTGAGACCTGCTGGCTCCTTACACCCTGCGGAGGTACCTCGAGCACCCTTTCAGCAAATTGGCATAGACCTGCTCGGTCAACTTACAATGTATTCGGCGGGTAACCGATGCATAATACAGTTGAACACCTCAGTAACGAAGGCCCTTAAGAACGAAATTCTCGCGACAACAAAGAAATTTCGCGTGCCCGGCGAACGTCTGTAGAGTTCAAAGCATTTGAACCTCTCGACAGCGAAGATATTTTAAGAAGCACTGCCACAATAACGAAACTTTCAGGCAGGAATCCGCAACATTTTTTTCAACTCGTGAGCTAGTTGGGAACCCAGAAGTTCGAAAAATGCAGCGCCGCATTATTCGACAACAATCATCGGTGCGATAACTGCTGTTTACATTCGGTCGGGTGATGATGATAACAATAAGGCTGATGGTGATAGCCACAAGTTCAACGAGACGCGGTTGAACTGCACGACTCTGTGTTCTAACGCTGACAAGATCGCACACGAAGACTTCCGCGACAACGCTATGTTCGAAAGTGTTCGCATAGAATATGAGAGTGACGACGAGAGTGTGGAAATAACAAAACATAAGAAAGGCAAATAAGTCTTCACATCTTTCGCTCTTTCCTCAGCGCCTAAGACGATGGCAAAGCTATGCGAACCTTATTAAACTGTGAGGCTTCAGACATCAAGCTCCTTCAAAGCAACGTGAAACAGAGCAACATAAGTGTCTTCTTTCAATAAATTTGTTTGTGCGAAATAATTGGCGTGCCTATTTTTCCGTTTTAGGGACAACGAAATTCTCAAGATAACGAAAAAAGTCCGCTTCCCCGGTGATTTCGTTATTGAGGGTTTCGGCTGTAGTTGAGACGGATTATTTAACTCGTTACTGCGAAAGACGATCGCTTTAACGAGATACTGGCAGCGATGTCGCCGACTTCTTCATTTATGCTGTCGTCATCTGGTACGGTGCGGGGTCGTCAACATCTAAGGGGAAAACCTCCATAATGTTCAAGGTCTGATAGAAGCGTATGCTTATTTCACAATTCGGAAAACTCAGGTGTTTGTGAAAATTATTCTCTTGTTTATCGAGACCCTGACTTCACGTTCCATAACGGGCATTTACCTCGTGTAGTAGAATAAACGTTCTAGTTTCACCGACTTGAGTGCTAATGAGCTGTTCTCCTTATATGTAGTCGACCCTGTACACCGGCCATGGTTGTTATCGACAGAGGCACGGTCTTCACCGCCTTGCTGCTGGATAATAATTGTTGGGGTTCAACGCCCCAAAACCACGATATAATTATGAGATACGCCGCCTAGCTGCTGGAAGAATTGATGATACTTAGGTGCAGGTGACACTTGGCGGCAGGAATTGATGACACTTAGCCGCATTTTCCGGAATGTAGGGCATCAAAGAAGCGATAGTTTTTCCTCGCAAGCTTCTAGATTGACCAAGGCAGGATTTCCCGCACCTATGTTCAGCCTGCATAAAGCGCTTCTAAAAGAAATTCGCACGCAAATATCTGTGAACGACCGTGACGTTATTCAATGGAAGAATATGGCTGTCATCCCGAACATTCATGGTGTATCCCATCGACTAAAAAAGGTTGCGGCTCGAGCCGGCGTCTCGGTGGTCTTCAGCGCACCGAAGAAACGCCGTAGAATTAAACTTTAGCAACGTGCTTGATTGGGCTGGTTGGTGCTGCACGGTAGACGAGGAATCACTCTAGCACGGCTGTTATTCCCTATGTACATGAGGTTTCGCACAGGTTAAAGAAAGTTGCAGGCAAAATAGTTGTAAGAGTTCTTTTCTGCGCACGCTGCAAGCTGGCCGGGCTGTGCCGCATGGTTAACAGTGATGGACGTAAGAAACAAGCACGCACTAAGAAACACGCTACGCGCTGTGCGGAATGTGCTTCAGCTATTGTGTATAAGGTATCATTCACTTGTGGGCGCTCTTACATCGGCCAAACAGGCCGACGCATTAATGATCGGCTGAGGGAGCACGCTTACTCTCTTAAAGGCTCTGTCCCCAGACACCTGGCTGACCACTGTAAAAATTGTGGTTGTCAGCCGATTCTTGATAAGTGTGTGGTCAAGGGGCGCTATAACGAGCAGCGCGAACGCGAGATTAGCGAAGCCTTTCACATTGAACAGCACGATGTTTCTTCTGTGTGCGTGCCCTCAATTTCGCTTCATGGCTGTGAAATTAGATATCTGGAGGCCACTGATTTGACAGATTCTTGATAATATTTGCCGTTTGGCCCTTATCACATGCATGTGCACTTTCGCATTTGTTTCGTGTTTCGGCGCAGATATCTGTGTCTTATATATTGCACTTGTTTTTGCAATAAACATTGGTTGTTTGTACAGCGCCGAGTATGTGTCCTTCTCGTCCCGTGTTTAGCGCTGTTTTTATTCTTCGTCTACCAAAGTGAGTAGATTGTGCAGATAAGTGAACAAGCAAGAAGCTGCTAAAAACTCTTGTTCAAAAAAAAAAAAAACATGCGCGACAGTTTGTTGAATGCCAATCGGGAATAGTGTATGACATACCAATATCTTATGGAAAATCCTGCACTGGGCAAACGGGTCGTTGCCTAAACGATCGGTTGCGAGAGCATGCATGCACACTAAAGACCGGGACGGGCAGTAACCATGCCCTGCATTGCTGAAAATGCGGAAAAACGCCACGCTTCGACTAAACAAAAATACTAAAAAGACACAAGAATTAGTGCACCAGGGAAATATATGAGGCCCACGTGATCCACACGCGCAATAAATCATCTGTTAGCATAGCTTCCACAGAACTGCTCAAGAAAGAGCATGATTATCTGGACCATTGAATATAATTTTCGCGCATTTACTAGTAAGATAGCTGTCATCATATAATTTTGTTCATTTTATTTTTTTTCCGAGAGTATGTATTCTGCTGCGGCGAAATAAAAAAATGGTTGTCAGTAAGCGCTTGGTGCCGTCCCTTCTTTCTTTGTTCCGTTGTGGCGCTGTTTATCCGTGGTTCAGTATGTACCAACAAGCCCGCATTAACACTCTGTATCAGTGTATAATGACCATGACTTACAGGTGATGACACGAACAACTTGAGGTTGCTGCCGCATACGTCGCGAAACCCTTGTCTACTGTTTCTTGCGGCGCATGCCCGCATACCACGGCTCGTAGTATGCGGGTATACGCCATATGTGATTTACAATGTGAGCCCAGACAGCGGAATGGTTACTGGAAACAATATAGTACACTTTTCGTGCAGTAAACGAGACAAATGCCTACAGTTTTTTATAAATGTCGTTATTTATGGAGCAGGTGCACGCTTACAAACATGCTGCCACGTACCTCTAACAGCAACCACAACTTACATGGTGTATTACATCATGGTGGTGGTGCTTGTATAGCGTCAATTGTGGATGGCAAGTCAACCGCCTGGTTTACAGCAATGTAATAAACTTTTCATATTCAATCCCATGACTGATAAAGATTTGATATCTAACGTTGCTGGTCCCTGCTGAAAGCGACGTCTGTGCTGCAAAATGAGGGCAGGTGTTACTCTGCACAGTTAGTCACCCTTTGCACATCGGCGTAGTCAACTTCCCTGACAAGTCCAGAACATGCATACTCATTGAGACGTGGCTGAAAGTGCTGCATAGGTAGTTACTCGGCGAGCGCTTCGCATGAAATCAATCCTCACTCTGCGTGGGATCTCCCGGAATTTGTGTTTAGAAAAATATATTGTATCACAGACAGTTAACATCAATAACAACATAACATCACGTTTTACTGCTAGAAGTACGTTCACGTGAAGGACAAAACATAATTTGGTAACACGGACATCAACACACGAAAGGACGAGGAGGTAACACGTACAATTGATGTTTAGCACATTTACACAGATATACAAATAATATGTCACAAAAAGCTAGGTACGTATATGCACATTATATGGTAAAACAGAAAGCACAAATAAAAATCCAATATGTACATTTTCCGTATTTACATGGCGCTTCTGCCAATACCAACCGAGACATCAGCTTACCAAAACCAGGCAGGCCGAAAAACTAGCTTAACGCGTCTGTCACAGACCAACACAAAGGGGTAAGACCAGTGCCGAAGGAATTTCTCCTCACCGAGGAAGAAGAGCTCCTGCGACAGAACAGATAGAAGCTCCGTGTACAGTGGCTCTAGGATTGAGAAGAGATCGCGACGGCGACGGCCTGCTGCAACAGCCTCGCAGCGGTTGCCCGAAAGACAGACAGCGCCGGCAACAATCAAAAAGCACGGGAAGCGACCTCGAGAACAACGCCCAGAACAAACGAAGCGGTTTACTCCGAGGCCGCGAAATGCGGCATGCACGGCTCTCCAGAAAATACGCGCAACGACACATTGCCTCAGAACATGCTGATTTGTTTTTAAGGGTACAGTTCGCGCATATTGCTGCCTGAACCATTCTCCATTGCTCGAGGTGGTCGAGAGTGGGAAGCACACCCCATCCCAGACGCCACATGAAGTCCCAGAGGTGGCCAGGAAGAAACTACGTCGTTAGCGCGCTCTAAGTCACACTAATAGAGTGTGTGTGGCGAGCCGGAGGTACTAACGGGAGCAATAAAGCACCTGTTGTGTTAACAATAGGATTATTCAGCACATATACTCCAGGACAGGTCGAATGGACATGCCAGAAAAATGCAACAGCTGTTGCATAAAATGCAGGCAGTGTTATTGACTGTGGACCTCTGTTAAGATGTACGCTAGGCATCAAATGCCGGAGGTGAGTGCCCAGAAAGTAATACGCAAGGGTTTGCAAGGGGTTTCTTCACCTTGTAAAAGACGCAGCAGGAAGCGCAGTGCCAGTAGCCGGCAGCGTATGGACACCGAAGGGAAAGCAAAGCCTCCCGGGAACGCCCTTGTCTTAGCACCGCCCGAGGGACCACCTCAGTGCCCCCTGACCGAACAAAGGAACACAAAGCTGACTGCAGTGATCGCACGATACGTAATGGCGGCTGCGCCACGTGACAGAGGTACCAAGCACGACCGCAAAATACAGTCTGCGCAAGGTATCTCCGCACAAGAAGCGGAAAGTCGAAATGCTGTGCGTCCTGAATTTTTTCTCTGACTTCTTCGAGAGGGATTAACCAAACCCAGTCACAAATGCCATAGTGGCTGAATAAAATACATAAAATAAAAAGAGATGTTGCTGGTTGAATAGGGGAAACGGAGCTGAGCCGAGAGTTCGGAGAGCCAATGAACAAATACCGGGATTTGGAGAAGTTCAGTGCTGCACCTGAAATGTCACCGTACTCGAAGAACACACGCAGGCTGTGTGAAAGACTATCTTCATGTGAAAGGTACAGGGTTATGTCGTCAGCAAAAGCTGTGACTTTCACAACACTGCTGCCAGGCAATACAAGACCCCGGACGCGGTAATCTCTAGAGCATAAAAAATGACTCAATGCTGAGGACAATAGTACAGGGGATAACGGGCATCCCTGACAAATCCCACGTGCAATGGGCAAAAGCAGCACCTTCCCAGCCATCCGGAACCAGTGTGCTTTTTATGCCAGCATAGTCGTTTCTGAATCTTTGCACAAATGAATGCGGAAAGCCGAAGGCTGTGAGCATGTTGAAGATATACGCGTGCTCCAGTCGGTCAAATGCGTTCCACTGGTCCAAAGACACAAAGAGACCACGTGCAGACCGCGACTGCTTATATATAGCATATGACATCGCGTGCGCTAAATGACAAGCTGCGAATCTCTCGTCCGGGAACTGTCGAAGCCAGGTGATGACCCACCAAGGTGTTCAACAGAGGCCTCAGACGTCGAACTATAACTGTCGCGAAGATCTTATAATCAACATTAAGGAGCGTGATAGGCCTCCATTCTTCAGGACTAAGAGATGAAGCGTCACCTTTTGGGATTAGTACAACGCGGCCATCTCGAAAACTGGATGAAGAGACGCCGTCCTCAAAACACCGCCGCATAACCGCAGTAAAGGCAGTACCAACCACATTCCAGAATGTCAGGTAAAACTCAACTGGAAAACCCCAGGGGCCGTTCCAGGTTTCATGGATTGCAGTATGGCATTTACCTCTTCGGGGGATGGTGAGACGTGCAGTGATTCAGCGACTTGTTGAGGAACACGGGGCGACCCTCTTAGCATTGGTGGCAATATATCAAAGTTTGTCTGCGTGCCCAAACATGACATCGCTTCAAAATGCGCCAAGAAAAGAGATCGATCACGTGGAGGAAGCGGCTGCGCAGGTGGTATCTGTGTGGTCATAGAGACAGAGGACTGTGACTGCCCCAAAAAAATGAATGCCTCGCATAGCGTAGTACCTCAGGATGTGTACAGGGGTTGTACCTACACGCCACGCTGCCGCCGCCAGAGACGAGGCAGCAGTCAAGCGCTGGAAGCGTTCACGCTGCTCACTCTGCCAAGCTCGCATTAGGGCAGACGGCAATTCGGCGCGCAGGGCGATGTGCAACTTCGTTGTAGTATCGGCCATCTCCTCAGAAACGCGACGACGCAGCGAACGCCTTTCGATTGAATAGTGCGGACCCACTGCAATTTAAGCGCATCACAGTCATTTGGACCAGATGTAACGAGCGACACACGTATTGCTCGTGACAAAACCGACTGTGAGCGCGCGTCCTGGACGACACGAACATCAAGGCGCCATGGTTTTTCCGAAAAAGAAAATGGAATTTCAAGCTCTAGAACGATGGGGCGCTGGTCAGATATACACAGGAGAAGATGAGAAGGGCGTAACATATAAGTCGGAGACAAACGCCTCTAACGCACGGGGAACATCACCGTGGTCGAGCCTGCTGGAGGACGGTCCGCGTCGCCATGTCCAAACAAAGGTACTTCCGTGCACGACATTGTGCGCATCCACTAATGAAAAGTGCTGGACAAGGCGAAGCAGCTCACGTGAATTCCAAGCAGGCCGACCCCAGCCAGGACCTTGTACATCGGTTTGCGTATTTAACACACAATGAAAGTCCGCTATTAGAGTAACGTGACGACCGTCAAGAAAAAAAGCATCCGTGTCTCTAAACAAAATCGTTAGACTGCCCGGCTTGTGCTGGCCCATACACACAGTATCCGCAATCTAAACGAAACGTAGACGCAGTCTAAAGCCAAGACCCTCCCCACGCCGTCGTAAAGAACATGGTGATCCCTCAATAAAGCCCGATTAAATATGATAATTCCAACTCTCGTAAAACTAGATGTAGCGAAAAGAAGTAACAATGAGTGTTGAACTTTCGTTTAAAAGTCAGCACGTCGGATAGCGAGCAGAAATTGGTTTCCTGCAGGCACAAAACATCAGAATTCACACCACGGGCTATGCTAATCACTTCAGCCTGCTTTGCCGCACTGCGAAAGCCTTGAACGTTCAATGAAATAATATTAAGTAAAGTAGCCCTAATGAAAAGAAAGACTAACCTGGACTCATAGTTCTAGACGACGTCCCGGAAAGTGTCCAGGGGACAGTTTCTACACCACTTCTCGACTCGCAGATCGACCCTCCAGAAGAGGGTCGAGGTTTTTGGACCGTTGGGCTTCAGCACGGCCGTCGCTGACTTCTACTCAGCAAGAGGTGGAAGTGTGCCCTCGCTTAATTTCACGCGGAGCTTCCATTTCGACGTCGATTTCACCAACCCTAGACAGTCCGATGCTACCATCCAGTCCCAGGCTGAACCTGTCCTCCGAAGACGTGTCCTGTGGAGGTAGAGGCTGAGCCTCCGGTAAGCTTGGATCCACGTCCTCAATGGTAGCAGCACTGTCCACGTCTCGGCGAACCGGTGTAAGTGCATTTCGTGCTGGCAATTTCTTACGTGTACGACGCGGCGTCGAAGTGGTCGGAGTTGCAGCAGCGGAAGAGGGTGCGATATTCTCCTGAGCACCCTATGAACGTGCACTGTCGTTCTGTAAAATAGGTGTAGCGGGGGTAACGCCAACAGCAGGAGCCCGAGAACTGGGCTCATTTGTACACATAGCATCAGAAGGCGTAGGGGGAGGAAGGCCGACGTCGTGAGCAGGGCAGCGCGCTGCGTCTTTCGAAGCGCAGGCATCCTGCATCGGTGGGAATGCCGGCGCACATGGCGTCGCATCGGCAATCGAGACTTCACGTTGCGCTTCGCTCGAGGGAAATTGAAGAGGTTATAAAGATGTTTATTGGCGGACACTCGGCGAAGATGAACGACAGCGACAGTCAAGGCGGGGCCGACTCTGCATGAGCTGCGTTCTCTCCGTTGAGGGCAATCCACTAGAAGGGACTGGAGAGGTCGACCTACTTCAGAGTTCCAAAGCTTCGCTACAATTACTCCGGGTACGAAAAGGGAGCCGCCTGGCGACCTAACAACTTGTCACAATGAGCGGGTCATGGTAGGCCTTGAGGCGCTCCACGTTTCGAATGTCGCGCCCGCGACGGCGCATGTCCGAGGATGAATCGATGGGTTCGATCAGGTAGTTTACAGGAGATGTGCGTTCAACGACACGGTAGGGGCCTTCGTATTTAGGCAGTAGTTTTCAAGAGAGGCCAGGTGCAGTGGTGGGGATCGAGAGCCTACGAGCGCTCCAGGGAGGAACGTCGGCTCAGAAGTGATTCTGTCACCGCTAATGCTCCTCTGCCGCTCTTTTTCATGCGTAGTGAAGGTCTTGGCAAGTTCGCGACACTCTTCAGCAAGTCCGGCGGTAGCAGAAATCGGTGCACACTCAGACCAATCGGGCTTGTATGGAAGGATTGTGTCGATTGTGTGCGAGGGGTGCCTGCCATAAAATAAGAAATAGGGAGAAAAACGAGTGGTGCTCTGAGCTGCGGTATTGTAGGCGTAGGTGACGAAGGGCAGAATGGCATCCCAATTGGTGTGATCGGCGGCGACGTACATGGAGAGCATGTCGCCGAGCATACGGCTAAAGCCTTCGGTGAGGCCGTTCGTCTGCGGGTGGTAAGCAGTAGTTTTGCTGTGAACAACGTTGCACTCTTTTAGAATGGCTTCGACGACTTCAGACAAGAAGACACGGCCTCGATCACTGAGCAGCTCCTGAGGTGAACCGTGACGTAGCATGAATCGGTGGAGCAGCAAGGAGGCCATATCGTGCGCTGTAGCCGATGGGAGGGCGGCAGTTTCGGTGTATCGCGTGAGGTGATCTACAGCGACGATGGCCCAGCGGTTACCAGCAGACGTCTGTGGAAGTGGCCCATACAAATCAATGCCAGCACGCCTAAACGGCCGGTCAGGGCAAAGTAGAGGTTGCAGACCTGCCGGCGATAGGTGCGTTGAAGTTTAGCGGCGCTGACAATCGATGCAGCAGCGAACGAACTTCTGCACAAGCGGTACATCCCTCGCCAAAAGTACCGTTGGTGGATGCGGTGGTAAGTTTTCGATACCCCTGAATGCGCACACTGCGGATCAGAGTGTAACGACTCGCATATGTCAGAACGCAGACTTCGGTGTTTTACTAGTAGCCACTGGCGGCCGTCGCCGCTGTAATTGCGTCGGTAAAGGAGGTCGTCGCGAACGGCGAAATGGTGGGCTTGACGACGCAACGCGCGAATGGATGGTGTTGCCGATGGATCAGTCAGCAAGTCTATCAGTGAGGCAATCCAGCGATCCTTCCGCTGTTTGGTAGCGATGGTGTGAATGTCGATGGAAGAAACGGCAAGGGGAGATACTGAACTGTGGGCATTGTCGTCAGGTAAGGGAGAGCGCGACAGGGCGTCGGCGTCAGCATGCTGGCGTCCGTTGCGGTGCAGTATGCGGATGTTGTAGTCTTGCGGGCGAAGTGCCCAACGGGCGAGACGGCCTGATGGATCTTTCAATGACGACAACCAGCACAGCGCATGATGGTCAGTGACGACATCAAATGGGCGACCATACAGATAAGGTCGGAACTTCGTAAGGGCCCAGATAATTGCCAGGCATTCTTTCTCCGTGACGGTGTAATTGGTCTCGGCATTACTGAGCGTGCGACTTGTATATGCCACGACATATTCCGGGAACCCAGGTTTGCGCTGTGCAAGGACAGCGCCGAGGCCAACACCGCTGGCGTCCGTGTGTACCTTTTGGGTGCCGTAGGGTCGTAGTGGCGTAGTACCGGAGGAGACGTCAACAACCGACGGAGCTTCGCGAAAGCGGCGTCGCACTCTGACGACCACGTATTGAGGGGCCCGTTGCTGCCTAGGAGCTTCGTTAGCGGCGATATGATGGTCGCGAAGTTTCGTATGAAGCGCCGAAAGTAGGAGCATAGTCCTACAAAACTGCGCATTTTATTGACGCGCAGTGAATTATAACGACGTTTATTGGCGGACACTCGGCGAAGATGAACGACAGCGACAGTCAAGGCGGCGCCGACTCTGCACGAGCTGCGCTCTCCTTGAAGAGGGCAACCCACTAGAATGGACTGGAGAGGACGACCTACTTCAAAGTTCCAAAGCTTAGCTACAAGGTGATGACAGCACAGCGTCCGTGGCCTCTTCCACGTCTCCGGAGTCGGTAGTCGGTACTGACGCCGGTTTCAGCGGTGGGAATGCACCAGCGGCAGCGTCTCAGTAAGAGTGGCGGACAGGGCTAACGACAGTGGGGTGCCCGGCCCCGCAGCGCCGGCACGGGCGGTCACATCCGTCGACTACGTGACCATGCACACCGCAGCGGCACAATACGGCGCTGCGCACTGGGCTCGTAGATGGTCACTTCAGCCGCATATTCGGCATACACGGTGGATGCTACGGTAGTCGAACCTGGCACAGTTACCGGAGACGCGCAGATAGTTTGGCACAGGATTAAGGGCGTTCATCTCCACTCGGATGAAGCGCGTTCCAGTGAGTACGCCTCACCGTATGGCGACAACGCCTGGACAAGAGCTTCGTTTGAGACGAACGATGGCAGGAGCAGGCAGGCGACGTTCGTCACTTGTGGGCCAACGGGGAAGACTTGAACACGCTCGCCGCCGATCAACAGGCAGCCAGCATTGACGATAAGAGATATGGAAGCCATGGTCTTAACGGTGACCTGGAAGTTCTGAGCTCCCTGATGCTCTACGCAGTATAGCTCTGAGAGGCCAACTACTGAGGTTGTCGCATCAACGACGGTCTCGGGACAAGTCCCCGTAGGGACAACAACGTGGAAGACGAGTGCCTTCGAAGGCGTCCAAGACGCGACGGGCGCCATAAGTCTTAAATAATGAACATTAGGTTTAGCAATGGACTAATATTATTCATAGCTGTGACAAAAAAAGAACGCCAGGCCTGCGCTGAAACCGCAGCACAGTCACAGCGAAAGCTGGAAGAGCGTCGTTTCTAGAGCCCGTTGTAAGCTATCTTGGGGCTACAATACAAGTACACTAGAAAGGTACCCACTACGCCATATATCACAATTTCTGGGAAGTTGGGAAGCACCTACCAAGCCATTATTCGTCATTCTGCGGAGCATCGAGGCACCAGCTACACATCTGAAAGGCATTATGTGCACTTTGTTGACGCGACGACTGATGACGATGAAGAATTATGGCTCAGCCCTTTGTAATGGGTTGGAAGCTTTAAACGGCCCACCAGTTATGTAATTTGCATTGGGTGACGCCCGGTAGCTATTTTCCCTCTCTCGTCATGCTGTAAAACATACGTTGACGTGGGAGAGAGACGGGGGCGGGTGAAGAACTTTTCTGAGACCCCGAGGAAATCGATCATGCGCTTATGGGCTTCCTTGGCAACCAATACAAGTGCACTTGCGAGGAGCCCACTACGCTAAAAATCATTGTAATTTTACTGAGACCCCGAGGAAGTGTACCATGCGCTTATGGGTTTCCTTGGCAACCAATACAAGTGCACTTGCGAGGAACCCACTACGCTATAAATCATTGTAATTTTTAGAAGTAGGGTAGCAGGCACTGTGCCATTTTTCGTCAATGTACGGAGAGCCGTGGTACCTGCTAAACGCATGTAAGGCATTATGCGCACTTTGTTGATGTTCTCCCTGATGACGATGAATAATTATGGCAGAGCCCTTTGTAATGGGTTGGAAGCATTCAACAACCTACTCGTTGCGCAATTCGCATTATGTGACGCCTGGTTACAGAATTCGCGTTGTGCGACGCTTGGTGATTATTTTACTCTTCTACCACGCTATATTGCATACGCTAATGTGGTTCCTTCCCGACATGAAGCCTGTATAGGACCTTTATGCAAAGCAGTTTCAAGCACCGGCATGGCTCAGAGGTTGAATATTGGGCTCCCACGCAAATGGCCCAGGTTCGAACCGCGTTCCATCCTGGAATTTTTTTCTTATTTCGTTTTTTTTCCTATTTCGAGCGATACTGGTTACGGACACCGGCGGCGGCGGCGGCGGCGGACAACTATGGCGCCAAAAACGGCCGGCGAAATGATCTCATAACAGCTTTCGCTGTAAAATATAAAACACCTGAAAGCACAAAGCCTTTATACTAGTCGGCGACTGCAATGTACACATTATGGATCTTAGGACCTAGCTTTGTCATCGACTCTCACTGTCGGCTGTCATGGTTTATAGAAAACCATTGCTATAGTCGAAACATATATGTGTGTATGTGAATCGACTCTTTGTGTCACTTTATGTCATTCAATTTACATTATATGGAGCAATGCTCGGGTAACGTACGGGTACCCACCCACATGATATCCAGAGGTTCGCCCACTCGTCATGATTCACTTCATGGAGATGCGTGGATTTTTTTTTTTTTGTTCTAGCGTTCGTCAGCGTCTGGACCGGCCCACGAAAGACGCACGCATCGACCACCGAAAAGAGAGTTTCGCGTTAAACTTTCGATATGTCTAAATATTCCATTGGGACAGCCTTACATGTCGTCTATACATCTCGTGCTAGAGAGGGGTTTCTTCCACCACCATGATATATTTACTGAGGTCTTTAGAGAAATCAGTGCTGTAGTTTTACATTTGTTATTGAGCGCCGCTACAACGCATTCATTCGGTTCAGACATATGAACAGTTTGCAAGCTTGGATGTTTAGACCAGTGGTTTAGGCATTCTTTTTCGGAGCGTGAGGGCCTATCTTCATAGCCGGCCACGAATAAAACTTTTGTTTCGGACACTTATTTCCTTATGGCGATGATCGTCTTACCTGGCATAACGACGGAAGCACAGACAAACAGTTTATCTTGTTTATTTGGCATGGAAAAGCCGACAGATTTGAAAGCGCTCTATCAGACATAATATAAAGCCGACATGGAGGAGTGTACACATAAAAAAACATGGTTGATCCCTCCGTCATATGAATCGGAATAACACGAAAGTCAAGCGTGCCCTTACAGAAATAACTGAATGTTTACGGTTCGTTGATGTAAGAGAGTTTCACTTGCACAATGTATATTGATGTCTGGCAGCTAAGGGCACCGTTTAACGTCTATGTACCCACTTTGATTATTGGTGGTCCATCTCCATCCCGACGACTAACGTCCGTGTCAAATGATTAAACAAACCCTTGTGGTAGCTGTAGTATTTAACGGTGAAAGCGTAATCAGAGAACGAGGTGTGATACCTAGAAGAGCACCGCATATTGGACGCAGAAGTTGGTCGCCATCCCGCGGCATGTTACAATGTAATTGAAGAGCACGGCCGGACTAGAGGGAAACGCAAAGGGCGTCGTGCCGCCCCGGTAGCGTATATCCGAAACATATCCCCTAGGATGGCTGGGACCCATACTGCGCCGCTATTGGCTGGAGATGGTCACGTGACCTACGCGCGCTTCCGGTATATTTTTTTTTTGTTTTTGTTTGTTTTCAAGCAACATGGCGGCGCCATGTTCGCGTTTGTTTTTTTGCGCTGAAGCGGTGCCCGCCGCCCCGTAGAGATGACGCCGAAATGTTTGGGCTTTTGGGACGGCGGCGCCTATGTCCGCTGTCGGCCGGCGTGGAAGACGCGGCACTTACGCCTTCGGATGTTAGCTGTTTTAAGGTAAGTAGTTGTCTCACCTGTGGTATTTACGCTGCGGTCTTCTGTTCCGCGCGTAAGCTACATGTGAATTTGTTTCAAAGTTGCAGTCCCTTTGTGACGGGACCCAAGAGTCCTTTGTCATCTTTTTCTTATGACGCGACGCACCGCCTTCCAGCTTTCGCGCTGTATAGTGCACTGCTTATGAAACGCATAGTAGCGGTTGGAGCCTTGGCGTTCGCTAGATACAAGTATGCGCATTTATTCTGAAAATGAAATCATTTGCGAGTCATAATAATAATATCTGGGGTTTAACGTCCCAAAACCACGATATGATTATGAGAGACGCCGTAGTGGAGGGCTCCGGAAGTTTCGACCACCTGGGGTTATTTAACGTGCACCTAAATCTAAGTACACGGGCCTCAGACATTTTCGCCTCCATCGAAAATGCAGCCGCCGCGGCCGGGATTCGATCCCGCGACCTTCGGGTCAGCAGTCGAGCGCCATAACCACTAGACCACCGTGACGGGGCTCATTTGCGAGTCAGTGCACATGTCTGTCTCCTTCTTTCTGTGCCATTTCACGCCGTTTATCATTTCGCTGTGCTTCAAAACCAACTAGCCCACAAACAAGCATTAACTGCAGGAAGGTTTCCTAGGCTGTGACATGTTTTAAGAGTACTTCACAGTGCATGTTATCCAAGACATAATGTCATGACCACATTGAAATGACACTTCCGGGACCCTATTTAAAACACTATGTTAGACGACAAGGCTGAATATCTTTTACTTGAAGTAGCATTAGAACACCACAATATGTGAAGCGGTGTTAAATTTTGGAACAAACTGTGTGTTCTAACACCTTGCAGAGATGCCATAAAATTGCACCAGAACGCCATTCACAGAAAGACATGTGCTCTTACCCTTTTCTTAAATAGTGTGTTCCCCCGTCTGCTTGATGCAAATGCATGGTCCACCCGATGTAGCTTCCTTTATGGTCTGTCTGCAGCTTAGAGTTAGTCTTAATCTTTCTCCTAGTGATTTTCTGCATGGTATCATGTTGTTCAGCAAGCATCAACTCCCCCAAGAAAATGTTCTTGAACATCAGTCTTGCCTTGGAGGTAGCACTAGTCATACGATACAGCTTGGTAAGCACAGACTTGAACCTGAAAATCTGATTTATTTATTGATTTAATTGTTTGTTTGTTTTTTTAGTTATCTCGTACGTACTGCCGGTCTTGGGCAGGAGTGAATATAAAACAATGCAAGGATAAATGAAACAACATGAGAATACATAAGAGAAATTGTCGTGTACGGAACCTTACTGCTGCATGTGACAGCACTCGGCACTGCACACGACAAAGTAAATGGTGAATGGCATAGCTAGTTTATCAAAAAGCAAGCAAAGAATACTATTACACACCTAGTTGATCAGAAACAAGAAAAAAAAGATATGAGAGGAGAAATCACAGCAAACAGTACGAGATTGTATCTGAAGATTTCACATACACAGCATCTTAATGTCCTCGCGTATGATAAGTAAGGAGTAAAAAACACAGCTACTTAAAACAAACAAAAAAGAATTACCGCATATTAAAGGTGCATGACAAGTGTAAGGAAGGCCGCGAAAACTATTAACGTGAACAATTGAATGCACTCAAGAAAAACCAACTAATTCGGCATTGAAACACCTCGGCAGGCAGATCCTTTGAAATATGGGTACTACTGCGAATGAACATGTTTTGTGCTGATATTCGCTGACCTTCATTGGATGAAAGGCCCAGATTTGCCACTTCTGTACTGTTAGAAAGCATTGTTTCTGATCTGCTCCTAGTTCTGTTTATCTATTCCTAGTATCTATGTCAACCATTATAACTCTGGATTTCAGTAGGCTGGCGACTAAAATTTCAAAAAGATTGGGAAGGATCTGCAGTATCATATAATTCACTATTATTGCTTGTCATTAAAAATGAAATTACCAACAGGGACGTGCCCAGCACAAGGTCCTTTCAAATGGCGTGGTCTAATGTGTACTTAGGGATGTGATCAATTGTAACCAATTTGGCGCAGCTTCTGGTGCAGCTAAAACCTCACTTTCGAGCAGGAAAGCAGCCTTTTGGAGCAGTTGCCAGTCACGCATTTTCGAACACACATTTTAAGTCGCTAAACACGAGTAGTTTACCATGTTTAACAAAATAAACTATATGCACACATGCATGTATACTGTCTATGATGTCCCAAAGGTGAAATTAACCCCACAGCGTCTCGACTTTCTGCTGACAGCCCTAGATTTCTATATATCCATGACATCAGGCTGCCTGACATTTCCTTGTGATACACGTCTCATTTGCTAATCAGTATGGCTTTCCCTGATTCTTCAAGATGCATAAATTTTCCACTCATATACTGTTTACTATCAGAAAGAACCAGCCTTGTGATGACGCCTGTGCTTTCAATGCAGCCTAGGCATTCCAGTTATGTGGAGAAGTACACGCTGTCGCACTTTATGGCCAGACTCATTGGGCTTTTGGTTCTTTTGCAGTTAATAAATAATTGGTATATTGTAAATTGAAACAATGAGCAACATGAAATGTGCTAGAATGAAAGGCTTCGCATTTTATTTAGACAGGTTTTCTTAACTTGCACTTTTGTCGAAGAAGTGGCACCGGTATGCAAGGGTTGTATTTCATCGTGCTATCCCAGCAAAATCCCGCCGCCCACTGCAGTGGGCTGACATTGTTTATAAATTCTGTTCATTGTATGATAATAAAACTTCAGTGACCTGCATAAATCCGTTAGAAGTCAGAAGAAATAGCAATCGCAATCAATTTTTTTTTAATTACCGAACTCGAACACCATGTTCTAACCACATGTGCATACTTCTTACTGTAGTTAATACAATCAGTCCTCACATAAAAGACTGGAGTCACACAAAAACTTGTAAGTCTGTGCTTGTTTGTCTCACTTCCTTCTTAGTGTCCTGCCCCAACAGTCAATTCAACCAAGATGAACGCTCACCAACTAGCCAAATTTCTACACTGTTTACTCGTCATACATAGCAACTTCAGCTTCCACCTCCCCCTTCCCAGTGTTGCGGGTCGGGTCAGTGCAACAAGCTCTCATACCAACCTTCCAGGTTGCATGAGATGGCGGCAGCACTGTGTGCATGCCTTTGCTGCTCCAGGTCGTCACAATGGGCAAAGTTGTAGCACAAAACGGACGGTTACGTATGACATTATTGCTGCGATTTACTTGCTCATCACCATTAACTCAATTTGAATACATATGCAGACCCTCGTGTGTGTGCCGACATCGACAGTACGTATACTTTGCTTTGACTAACAGCCGCCCTATTTCTCGTTCACCGTAACCCAACCGCGGCCGCTATTCCATGCTGACCAACTAAGTATCATCTCGGACGAAGAACAAGATCATGCAGTCTGGAGGTAGTGCTGCATCATTTTCGACTGATCCCAATCCTCCGTTGACATTCCCTACGAACAAGACCTAATAGAAGTGCATGTTGTCAGTATTTCTTTGACGGCATTAGTCGATACTGGAGCTCAGGTGTTCATAATGAGTGCTCTCTCTGTCACCGACTCAAAAAAGTACTCATGCCTGCTATAACTAAAGCCGCACACATCACCGATGGTGAACTTGTTCCCGCCACTGGAATGTGCACAGGTTAAATAAGCATGCCGGCCACCACGATCCCGTCTATTTACGGTGCTCAACAATGCTCTCACGACCTCATCTTATGGATGAACTTTCTATCGATGCATTCTGTCATGATCGACTGTTCCGCCGTACTGTTTGCTGGATCTTCCTTTTTAGCCAGATACTCGCCCCAAATCCACAGCCCCTGTACCTCAGTCTTCAGCCACATACCGCCTAAAGTCCCAACATTCATTGAATTGGCAACAACTTCACCTGTGCTTGACGGTGACTACGTCGTCACGCCTATTCCTGATGTCCTTCTAGCGCACGACATCACGGTGCCACACTCTGTCGTAATCGTAGCTGCTAACGGATATATGTCAGCGTTATCAGTTTCGCTTCGTGAAGCAAGTGCTACCTCAAGGAATCTCAATCACCACACTGCGATCCTTATCAGATGATCACGTCACCACTTTGCAGCCAACGTGTGCTCAGATCTTCCTTGTCGCCCACCGGATGCAGATCCTCGACATGGCATTAGCCCCTGATCGCCAGAGCCTCAACCTGAGGCAATCAGCCGCCCTATGCCGCCTTTAGCATCCTACCACGACATATTTGACAACAATGAACCACTCGGCCTGTCTTCACTTGTAAAGCACCGCATAAACACTGGTGATGCTGTTCCCATTCACCGCTGACAATATCGTGTATCTGCCGCAGAGCAAGGTCATTCAAGAAGAAGTGAACGAGATGCTGGCCAAAGGCATTATGCAAATCTCATCAAGCCCTTCGGCATCGCCCGTCATACTTGCTAAAAAGAGATGACATGTGGCGTTTCTGCGTTGATTACCACCATCTAAATCCAATTACAATTTCTATCAAGTGTAGTTGTTGTCCTTGGAGAGGTTTTTTTCTGCTACTCAGCTGTCGCCTGTCTACTACAATGAGAACTAAAGATCAGAAATGTAACTTAAGTATGTATTTCAAGCACCATCATCTTTCTTTTTCTCTCTCCGAAAAACTGCGAAAATTTCACCTTGGTGCAATACAATGCTAACTTATGTATGCATTACAACGGTAAAATGTATTTCAAGTGACTGCCATCTTTTTTTTTCGCCAAAAAACCACGAAAATGTCTTCACTTACGCTTAATGAAATTATGCGAATTCTGCTGAAATGTAGCAAGATGTAGCACTTTCCACCAAGTAGAATTGCACAAGAAAGCTTCCCACTCATTGCAAAAGGGCTGAGCCATAATTCTTCATCCTTCATCAGTCACAGCATCAACAAAGTGTGCAGCTGTGTGAGCACCTTACAGATGCATAGTGGGTAGTTGTTACTATGCTAAATGATGGCGCGATGGTGTGTAGGCGGTACTTGTAAGTGTACTTGCAGTAGGCACCTTGTGAGAGAGTTACTATGTCTCTATAGAAGGCCACTTCTCCAGCTTATGCTGTGACAATACTACGTGTTCCATGCAGGCCTGGCATTTTTTTCTGCATTCACCAGTTTTCCTTTGGCCTGATACCTTTAGTCTACTGGTTGTGTGAGTGGTTTTTTTTCACGATAATTTTTTTTACCACTCTTCAACATTTTGTCAGGTCAACAGAAATCAGCACTTATAGAGAGCTCTCAAGGTCTTAGATGTAGTTGACGTCACTTGAATACTCATAGTCCACTTTTGCTGTAACTCTGAGCTCATTACACGGTTGGTTCTAACTGCTGCTTGTGATTGTAGTTACTAGTTGAGAGAGAGAGAGAGAAAAAAACTTTATTTATAAAGTCCAGTATGAAAATATTACACAGTAACAGTGAACACATAAAAACATTAAGATGTAATTTTACAGGTGTTACAGTTGGATTAAGTGACAAATAGTGGGTATTTATTTTTAACACTAGTATAATGCCTGCTGTGAGCATTGCCTCAAGAAATTTTTGAAACTGCAAGTTAGGACATATGCCACTTTGCTTGGGGGGTTACTATGAATAAAAATAGTCCGAAGGAAACGTTTCTTTTGGACCAGTAGGTACAGGAGTTACTTCCAGTAATGACATGAAAAAATAATTTGCTTTTGTGTAAAAATGTTTGAAGAGGAAGACCTTACAAAGTTTTTGGTACTGGGAAAACATAGAAAGACCCTGCAGTCTGCTGTACAGTTTTTTTTTAATTGCCCTTGTCTTGCTCCTATTTTTACTTTCAGCAGAGAGCCAGAAGACTGCACTGCAAATTCATTCAACACCATATTGCAGAACATACCGTGATGTGACCCCATGGCCCCCCCGAGTATTTTCTGACATTGTTCCCACTATTGCAATAAATGATGAGATCACACACAACACTTTTCACTCTACTAGAATAAATGCAGTTGTCGTGCGCTTACAGCAAATAAACTTCTTGAAAGTCTAATTTGTTTTGGACTCATTTATGTTGCTTCCCCACACACCCACCATTATTCACAGCCAGGATACTAACTACAGATGACTGGTCCCACCCGTGAAATGTCATAGCTATTTGCCACCACAGGAGATATACTTTTGTAATTAGAGCACAGGGTTTACGAAAGGACACAGTACATGGGTCTGCAATTGACAATACACTATCTGACCTTGGAGCGCTGAAAAGTAAGTAGTGTCTGTGGCCAATCTAGAATGAGACATGGGACAACTTAGTTACAAGATTCCTTGAGTAAATTCATTCTGTATGTGTAATCTAGCAGTACAAATACAAATGAGGCTTATGAGAGCTTTGTTCCTATATTAAAATATGCTTAGCATATGCTTTACATTCACATGGTAAGGGCTCCCAAGAAAGGTAGAAAAGTCATGTATTCCTTGTAATTCCCTGCAAATGTTTCATAAGAGATGCCCATATGGCAAGGTTTTTGAGAAAAAAGGATTTAACAGTATTTTGGCAATGAATCTAATGCAGATATAAAAAGGAACAAAGTGCTTGAATCGAAGAAGAGTGCAGATTAGAACTCTACCGCAGGTAGTGTCATAGTAAAAGACGGATGTGCAAACATA